>NC_060059.1:24735657-24843916 GCF_020283565.1 Trifolium pratense | reverse complement strand
TACATTAATTATTCAATATATCTAAAAATGAATAATGCTAGCAACACACTCTTTAACAAACACACTCCAACACACTCTCTTTTATTGGTTGAAATTCACATGGGTCCCATAAAAAAATGTGGACCCATATAATTTTTATGGGACTGTTGGATATAAATTTGGTATTTATCAATTAAATATAATTGGTGGGTCCAATATTTATTTGGAGGTGATATTGTTAAAATAAAACTTTCAAAGTTGGCGTCGAAAGCCAACTGGGTCGAAGCCAAAGGGCGCGTCGAGAGATATGGACAACGCGTCCAGTTTTGGTTTTGTCAGAAGGCTATCGAAAGCACGAAATCAAACTGATAGAGAGTTGGGCCAAGCCCAAAGACGAAGCAACGAGCGGCCCAAAAGGCATTGGCGCGCGCTGAAGGAATGGAAGATGAAAGTGGAGAACGTGGTCGACGTGGCAAATCGAGGAGCGTCCAGATGATCAAGAAACAGTTACCACTTTGTAGTAGTATTTATAGTAGTTTTTCATTCAGAACCGTGGTCACAAAATTTATACAAACACTCTCTCTAAAAATTCTAAGTACTCAGCGATCGAACGAACGGAATTCGGAGGAGAAATGTATGTTTTGTGAACCATCTTTATTTGTAATTGTTTTTCATTCAATGCAATTTGTTTTTCCAGTAATCTTCTCCAAGTTTAAATCCAGATACTTGCTCGAGAAATTGCTACTTCGAGGCGATTCGAATTAGTTTCTCTTGTATGCTTTAAAACAGTTTTCCTAAGTGTTTGTTTCCTTATTAAAACGAACATTCAAACAATTTTCTTAAAGCGAATAAACACAAAATTGTCCTGAGATTTACTAGTTGATCTCGCGAGTTTAAACACTTAAACTAGCGGTTGTTTACCAAATTCCAACGTAAACAAATTGGCACGCCCAGTGGGACTGGTTTTGTGTTTGTTAAAGTTGTGTTTATTTTTATGTTGTGGAATAAAAAACTTGTTACTTGCATATAACTGATGATAAGTTAGGTTATGGTTAAAACTACTCAGAAATCTAATCCTAGTAAAACTCCAAATTCTAGTGCGATGAGTAGCGAAGCAAGTTCGAGTGGTGGAGTCGATCCACCTCCACAAAGTTTGGTAACATCTGAGTTGGTGAATGTTCCAATATTCTCCAGTCCAACCATTTCGACTGTGCATGATGTTATTCCAACTTTGCCAATACCAACTATGGCAATTCCGTCCGTGACTGCTGGTTTTGGACGTTCGAAACCACCATCAGGTCAGGGTTTTATGTATGGGCCTCCCCCTACACTTGGTTTAGGGATGCCAAGTTTCGAATCTGATAGGTATACTTCGTCAAGGGTAACTCCCACACCCTTAACGACTGCATCTGTGTTGTCTTTGAGACAGCAAATGGATGAGAGCAACCATGAAATGGTTAATCTCTTAACACAACAAATTGGTACTGTGTTTAATCCATTAATTCAGAACACCAACGAGAGTTATCAAATGTTGGCATTTCAAATGAGTCGAATTGCAGATTTTTTTGGGACACCTCCACCACCTCCTAGAGTAAATCCCATTACTCCACAAGTAATATTACCTGCAATGTCTTCGACTCCAGTGCAGCAAAGGCCAACTTATGTGGCTGCTGAAACAGTTCCTAACCCAACACCTACGTCAGTTGTACAAGAGGAAACCTATTATCCTCACGAGGTTAATCAAATGCCTCAAGTAGTAAATCAAAACCCTCCTGTTATTAACCCAAATCCACAAGTGGTACATCAGAACCCCCCAGTGGTAATGGTTAGGAGGAACCAGGATCCTGACGAGGTAGTGCGAGAGGTGCAAAACAATAACTTGCTTGGCCAACACAATTTGGCTAACATGGTCGAGACGATTTTGGCCCAAAACGGCCTAAACACGGGTTGTCGAAGGCCAAACTTTGTCTCTGCCTTCACTGAATACGTGCTGCAAACAGAGTTACCAAGAGGTTGGAAAGTCCCAAAATACACTAAGTTTGCTGGGGACACTAATGAGTCAACCGTAGAACATATTGCTAGGTATTTAGCTGAGTCTGGGAATTTGGCGAATAATGAAAATTTGCGAATGAAATATTTTCCCAATTCGCTTACCAAGAATGCATTTACTTGGTTTACAACTTTGCCTCCCAATTCGATTCATAGTTGGGCCCAATTGGAAAGGACTTTCCATGAGCAATTTTATATGGGCCAAACCAAGATAAGTCTGAAAGAGTTAGCCAGTGTAAAAAGAAAAAACCAAGAGTCAATTGATGACTATCTAAATAGGTTTCGTTTGCTGAAGTCCAGGTGCTTTACTCAAGTGCCTGAACACGAGCTAGTGGAAATGGCTGCCGGTGGGTTAGATTATTCAATTCGAAAGAAATTGGATACCCAATACCTTCGAGACATGTCACAGCTGGCTGACAGAGTGAGACAAATCGAAAGGTTAAAAGCTGAAAAAGTTAGAAATTCTAAGTTTCAGAAAAAGAAAGAAATAGGTTTTATTGATTCCTATGATAATGAAATTGATTATGAAATGAGTGATGAATACTTAGATTTCGATGATAGTGATATTAATGTGGCTGAATTAAAGCCTGGGCCTCCTTACACTTGCAAATTGTTGAGGCCGTCGAATGGAAAAAATCCTATCGAACCAAAAAATGATAAGTTTGTTACGAAGACTTATACTTTCGACATCACTAAATGTGATGAGATTTTTGAATTATTGGTGACTGACGGCCAAATTATTGTGCCAAAAGATATGAAAATACCACCAATAGAACAAAGAAAGAAAAGAGGTTATTGTAAGTTTCATAATTATTTGGGACATAAAACTTATCAATGTGTTGTTTTCAGGGATTTGGTGCAAAAAGCGCTGAATGAAGGAAGGCTGAAGTATGCTGATAAGGCAAAGCCTCCAATGAAGGTAGATTCAGACCCTTTGCCACCTGCGGACGCTACCTATGTCGAAGTCTATGACTGCAACATGGTTGAAGTGATAGATGCTGCTGCTCCAATCAAGGCTGTGCCTGAAGAGGAGTATGAAAAGAGGGTACGTGAGGTGTACCCCAATGCTGAGGAAGAATTGGTGGACTTCCTAAATAGGTGCAAGCTGAAGAATGCTGAAGTGATGCTTTGCCCTAGATGCAGTGCTGTGTGCGACAAAGAGGCTACTGCAGGCCTTCAAAGTGTTGTACCTTATGCTGAAAACAAGAGAAAATGGCCAAAATCTAGGCCAAATCAAAAAGCTTGGCCTTACAAAGGAGCCAATTGGGGAAAACCTATTACCAAAGGCCTTTCGATCCAGCAGAGGCTAGGCCCCCAAAACACTTTCAAACCATCTGGGAGAGCACCTGTTAACCAATGGGTGAGTGGACAGTACGTCACTTTTAATCGAAGGATGATGGAAAATGGAAGCTCTAGCAATGTTAACGTGAACATTGTAGCTGAACCCAAGGGTTCAAAAGTGGTAGCTGGGAAGGAAACAGTGAATGCTGCCACTGAAGTCAACAAATACTCTTATAGGAATAACTATAAGGGAAAAAATCCTATGACCCGCACTCAGTGGCGAAGGTTCCAGAGGAAACAAAAGTTGACAGCAAAAGAGGCTGAGGCTGGGGGCAAGGCTGTTGCAACCCAGAAGGCTGAAAAGGTTGAAATGGCCAAGAGGCCAGTAAAGGAGAGGCTCTCCATAATATTGGAAGAGCCAATAGCTGAAAATGCCCAAGGAGGGGCAGAAGATGAGGATGACATGGAGGATGATGATCTTCTGGATGAGGGGTCTGATTTTGATGTCATGGTCAATGTGGTGTCTATTCTGCCACTGGAATATGATGTGCCTACTGAAGTCAATGAGCTGGAAGAGGACTTCGAAGCCCTTAATTTGGCTGATCATAAGCCAATGTGTTACTATGTTATGCAAAATGGTTGTGTTGAAGAGCAAAAAGCTATCTTCGAAAAGCCGGATCTCGGAATGCAAAACCACTTGAAGGCTTTGTTCATTAGGGCAAAAGTCAATAATGTGGGAATCAATAAAGTCTTAGTGGATGGAGGAGCTGTGGTGAATATCATGCCTCACTTCATGTTGAAGAAATTAGGTCTCTATGACACAGACCTTCATTCCCACAATGTGGTGTTGGCCAACTATGAAGGAAAAACTGGTCATTCCCTGGGGGCAGTGCAATTGGAAGTTTGTGTTGGTAGTACAGTTCGAAAGACCTTGTTTATGGTCATAGCTGCCAAACCTAATTACAATCTGTTATTAGGTAGAGAATGGATACATGGTGTTGGAGCCGTTCCCTCAACCATGCACCAAAGATTAATCATCTGGAGAGAAGATGGTTTAGTCGAGAATGTAGAAGCAGATCAAAGTGCATATGTTTCAGAGACAGGCACTGTGACTTTACAGAACTTCGACAAAAACCTGGCTTCGATTGCTCCTTGTGGTGAGCAAGATGCTGCCTTCGATCCAAATGAAGTGGTATCAAAAAATGTATACCACTCAGTTAAGTTGCATCCAACCCATGGCTTTTGTTGGGAAAGGGAAGACATAGAGAAACCCTTGTGTGAGGATGCATACCCACCAGTGTCTGGATGGGTCAACCATGATGAGTTTGATGATTGAGTCCCCAGCATGGGATCGAATTACGGCTTACGCAGCCGAGAATAGAATCAAAATGGCTCTTGAGGCCATTAATGTTCAAGAAAATATGGCTGTCGAAGCCAATGATGACTTAAGGGACAAACTGGCCTTGGAGGCTAGTGAAGTAAATGATGGAAAAAAGCAAAAGTTAGATTGCATCTATGATGATGAGCCTTTGGGTTTTGAGAAGGATCCACATAGTTCGATTCAGAGAATGCAAGCCCAAGATCCTTTGCAGGAGGTTGATATTGGAGATGGCTCTGTTAAAAGGCCAACTTACATTAGTGCCAATATAGACCCAACCCTAAAAGAAAAAATGGTCGAGTTGCTTAAGAAATACAGGGACTGCTTTGCATGGGACTATAACGAAATGCCTGGGTTAAGCAGAAATCTTGTGGAGCATAGGCTACCCCTTCGACCAGATAAGAAACCTGTAAAGCAGCTTCCAAGGAGGTTTGCACCGGAAATCATGACAAAGATCAAAGCAGAAATTGAAAGGTTGCTCAAATGCAAGTTCATTCGAACAACCAGGTATGTGGAATGGTTAGCTAACATTGTTCCTGTTATTAAGAAAAATGGATCACTTAGGGTTTGCATAGACTTTAGAGATTTGAATAATGCTACACCTAAGGATGAATATTCCATGCCTGTAGCCGAAATGTTAGTTGACTCAGCAGCAGGGCATGAATATTTGAGTATGTTAGATGGCTATTCAGGTTATAATCAAATCTTTATTGACGAAGATGATGTGCCAAAAACCGCATTTCGTTGCCCTGGTGCTTTAGGCACCTATGAGTGGGTAGTGATGCCTTTTGGATTAAAAAATGCTGGAGCAACATACCAAAGAGCCATGAACTTAATTTTTCATGATTTTATCGAAATATTTATGCAGGTTTATATTGACGATATTGTTGTGAAATCCTCTTCCCAGGATGAACATATCGAACATCTTAAAAAATCGTTCGAAAGAATGAGAAAATGTGGATTAAAAATGAATCCACTGAAATGTGCTTTTTGTGTACATGCAGGAGATTTCCTTGGCTTTGTTGTGCATAAGAAGGGCATAGAAATTAACCAAAATAAGACAAAGGCTATCATGGAGACAGAACCTCCAGGAACGAAGAAACAGCTTCAATCTTTGCTAGGAAAGGTCAATTTCTTAAGAAGGTTTATATCAAACCTAAGTGGCAAAGCTCAACCTTTTTCTCCACTGCTGAGGCTCAAGAAAGGTGATGTATTTGAATGGGGAACGGAACAACAAAAGGCATTTGATGATATTAAGGCATACTTGTCGAAACCTCCAACTTTAATGCCTCCTATTCGAAACAAAGCAATGAAGTTGTATATCGCAGCATCAGATTCGACTATTGGAAGCATGCTCGCACAAGAGGATGAAAATGGCGTAGAAAAGGCTATTTACTATCTAAGTAGAATCTTGAATGATGCCGAGACTAGATATAGTCCAATTGAAAAGCTTTGTCTATGTTTGTATTTCTCTTGTACCAAACTTAAGCAATATATCAAACCAGTCCATGTTTATGTTTATTCTCATTTTGACATCATTAAGCATATGTTATTAAAACCAATTTTGCATAGTCGAATTGGGAAATGGGCTTTAGCTTTAACTGAATATTCATTGACTTACCAACCCCTGAGGGCTGTAAAAGGTCAAGTAGTGGCTGACTTTCTTGTTGACCACTCGGTGGCTGAGACCCCAATAACATATGTAGAACATGAACCTTGGATGTTGTACTTTGATGGCTCGAAGCACAAACATGGTACAGGAATTGGAATCTTAATCATTTCTCCTTTAAAGATTCCAACAAAATTTAAGTACAAGATTAATGGAACATGCTCTAATAATGAAGCCGAGTACGAGGCTTTAATTGTAGGTCTAAAGATTATTTTGGACTTGGGGGCAAAACATGTTAAAATCAGAGGAGATTCTGAGTTAGTAATAAAACAATTGACAAAGGAATACAAATGCATTCAAGAACATTTGATGAAATACTTTGTCATTGCCTTCTCGTTACTAAAACGATTTGATTCGTGTGACATTCAACACGTGCCTCGGATCGAAAACCAAGAAGCAAATGACTTAGCCCAAATTGCTTCTGGTTATAAGGTAACAGGGAAAAAATTAGATGAGATAGTTGAAATTAAAGAAAAACTAATCTCATGTGAGGTAATACCCCATCAGCTGGGGGCAAATGAACTAAATGTCGAAAGGGAGTCCGAAATGGCTGATGCACACTTTGATGAAGTAATGACTGAAGTCTTTGTGATTGACAATTTGGTTGACACGGATTGGAGACAACCCATTGTTAAATACATAAAAAATCCAACAGGTACAGCCGATAGGAAGGTTAAGTATAGAGCCTTGAATTACACAATCATGGGAAATGAACTATTTAAGAAGACTCCTGAAGGGGTTTTGTTGAAATGCCTAAATGAAAACGAAGCGTATGTAGCAGTTTCAAATGCCCATAGTGGAGCCTGTGGTGCCCATCAAGCAGGCCACAAGATGAAATGGCTTTTGTTTCGACAGGGTTTGTATTGGCCTTCCATGCTTAAGGACTGCATAGAATATGCGAAAGGCTGTCAAGAGTGTCAAAAACACGCAGGGATACAACACGTCCCTGCCAGTGAGTTGCATTCGATTATCAAACCTTGGCCTTTTAGAGGCTGGGCTTTAGATTTAATTGGTGAGATAAGGCCCGCGTCATCCAAGAACCAACGTTATATACTAGTTGGGATTGATTATTTTACCAAATGGATAGAGGCTGTTGCCCTAACAAACGTGGATCAGGAAACAGTGATCAATTTTATCCAAGACCATATTATTTATAGGTTTGGGCTTCCTGAGACGATCACTACGGACCAAGGAACGGTGTTTGTTGGTCGAAAGATGCAAGATTTTGCTGAACAATTAGGTTTTAAGCTAATGACTTCGACGCCTTATTATGCTCAAGCAAATGGCCAAGTTGAAGCAGCCAACAAGGTTATAATTAGTTTAATTAAGAAGCACGTTGCTCAAAAGCCAAGGAATTGGCATAAGACCTTGGACCAAGTCCTATGGGCATGTAGGAATTCTCCTAAAGAGTCAACAGGTTCGACACCTTTTCGACTAACATATGGTCACGATGCTGTGTTACCTGTTGAAATAATGATGCAGTCAATTCGAGTGCAAAGGCAATGGGAACTACCTCCTGATCACTATGAGAACATAATGTTAGATGAATTAACAGACGTGGATGAGGAGAGGTTGCAGGCGTTAGATGCTTTGATTCGACAAAAGGAACGAATTGCTAGAGCATATAACAAAAGGGTTAAATCCAAACTCTTTGACGTAGGAGACTTAGTTTGGAAAGTCATCCTCCCCATGGACAGACGAGATCGAGTCTTTGGAAAATGGTCACCCAATTGGGAAGGACCATTTAAGATTTCTCAAGTTTTGTCAAATGGAGCTTATGAGATTGAAGAGTTAACTCCTGAGAAACGTTCAGTCAACATGAATGGCAAATATTTAAAGAAATACAAGCCAATGTTGCAAGAAATAACCATAAAAAATGAATAACGCAAGAATAAAATTTGCGAAATGGTAAAAGGAAATGCCAATAATCAAGTTTTATTTCATATAAAATCAACAATACAACCAATCATTCAAGAATGTTCAAGAAAATACAAGAAATGGTTGAATGTTGAAAGATAACCATTTAAGGTTTACCCTGAACCCGAGTTCCCTCATCCTTTGAATCAGAATTGGAAAGTTCTGAGATCTGAGAGTCTTCATCCTCAGAAGAAGGAGTCGGAGTTCCTGGGTATTCTTCGTCAGGCTCTAGGGTACTGAGGAACTTGAGGTAGTCTTCATCTTCGTCATCTGAACTAGAGCTTGAGGAGTCAGAAGAGAGAATGATGGTTTCTACTACCTTAGCTGATGCCGGCCGAGGGCGAAGGATTCTAGCGCGTGGAGGTTTGGAAGCTGGAATCTTGATTCGTCCCCTTCTAAGAGGACGTAGCATGTTTGAGCTTGAGGTAGAAGAAGGAGGATTTGTCTTGCTATCCATTCTTTGTGGAGAGGTATTGATGCGTTATTTGTGCAAAGTGGTGAACAAAAGATTTGCAAAGCGTGGGTCTTTATAGAAGGATTAATACGCGTTAATGGCTAGGTAGTTACAACTAACCATGGTCAGTTTGCATAGGGAAATGCCAAAGCATTAATGCCCAAAACCGTGTAGTTAATCATGTTGACTGCTTTGGAAACATGTTCGTTCCATTCCTTACAAAATGCTATTAATGAGGCTTGGGATAATGACCCAAAAGAAGGAAAGCAAGCAACAATAAAAGAATAAAATACTCAGCCAATATATGAACATGCAGCATGAAAAGGCCAAAAAGGGCATACATCTAAAAAGCATGTACGAAATTGTTCGACAGTTGCTAGTGTTAAAAGATTTACAATTACGACATCCAAAAGAGAATAACAAAAAACTTAAGACTAAAAGGAAAAGTTATAAGGTCAAGATTGTTGCTGGGATGTCGAAGGAGGCTTTCGATTGGCCGCTTGAAATTGGTAATACTGAGTTCGAATGGACGCCAGTTTACGTTGTAGCATTTCTTTATCACTAGCAAGGTGCTCAACTCGCTTTTGGACCGCTAGACCATTACTGTAATGTTGGATACCTTCACGTGCTAGCTCATCAAGTTTAACCTTTTGTGCTTCGATAGCTACTGCAGCTAGCTTTTCCATCTTAGCCTCTTCCTGTCGAACCTTTTCCTTTAGCGCTTCGATTTCAGACTGCCATTGAGCAATATTGTTCTCACAAGCCACAAGTTGCTCAAGAGCTTCATCAGAGGCAGCTTTGATAGTTGTGACCTCTGCATTGCAATTATTAGCTTGCTCGAAATGGTGTTGCTGGGTTACGAGCAGAGACGTCAGGAGGCTGCTAGTCCTGGTTAGGAGTTGAGATTGACTAACGAATTGTTCTAGAAAGGTTTCAGCTTGAGTCACTAGAAGGAACATTGCTTCGTCAGTCCTTGGGTTCTGCAGCTTGCGAAAAAGAGCTTTGATGTTGTAGTATATAGAAGAGTCACGCTCAAGCAGGCCCAACATATCCCCATTAAGAATTTCTCGCCTAAACCTGACTTCATGCTCAAATTGTTCTTGTTCAAGTACATTTTCCTCACCCCCTGTGTCCTCAACAGCGGAGCTAGAGGCCCCATGACGTGATAAAAGCTTGTTGAGTGCGTCTACTGGAGTTAAATCTTTTAACTCTTTGGCAAGTTCAGCTGGCAAGATAACAGTAGGAAGTGGCTTCGACACAGAAGTTCCCTCTTCACCAAATGAATCACCAATGTAGGAGTTCCCATCATCAGAGTCGAAAGTGCCAGCACTAGGTGAACTAGACTCATGGTTTGACCCACTTGGTTGTGGTGGATTGGTAGTGGAGTGTTCTCCATCAACCGTTGGCCTTTGTTCAGTATTAGCAATAGGGTCAGCTGGAAAGTTGGTTGGAGGATCATTATCAGCCAATACTTGGGCAGAGTTTGTTAAAGGATTCTGTTGTGGTAGGCTTTGATCGAGTTGGTTTTCTTCATGGTCAGGCTTAAGGATATCATCTTCGAAAGCGCGATGAGGCGAACCAGGAGCTTGGGGTGGTGATGAGGTTTCAGTAAGTATGGCCGTTTCGACAGGCTGAGGAGATGGAGGTTTTTCTGCTATGTCTTCAGGATGCGTACCACTTGGTCCTTCGACCACTCCTTTAGTCGCTTTGCTAGGAGCAGGCTCATCTTGAGGAATATCTTGAGCAGAATCGATTGGCTGAAACAAATGAAACCATGAAAGAATGAGTAATGCAATCAAAAGCTGAAGAAGTAACAAGAAGTAAGAATGGCCTACTTGGGTTTGAGGGGGAGCAGAAGCTTCAGGCTGTGAAGTTGTTTCTTTTGCAGTAGCAGAAGCCTCGACAACAGTAGCTGCAGCAGGAGATTGTTTCTGTTTCTTTTTCTTTTTCTTCTTCTTCTCCGATTGCTCTAAAGGAGGGTCCTCAGGTGATGCCGGAGTATCAGGTTGTGCCTCAATCTCAGAGGACTTGTGTTCAAGAGCCCCTTCTGGGTTGGGTTGGTGTTCTTTCCTTTTCTTCTTCTTTTTCTTTTTCCCATCAGTAATGGGTTCAGCATTATGAGGGAGATCTTGAGTGTTGGCAACGGTAGTTTGCTCAGGGATGGTCGAGAGAACAGGGGTATCCTACAGGCCACAGTTCAGTAAGTTCGCATTTAAGCCAAGAGAAATAGAAGTCTTTAGATAAATGGATACCTCATCTGGAGCACTCGAACAAGTGGCTGGAACAGGCTTTTGTTTTTTCGAAACAGAAGGAGTTTCAGTTGAATGAGGCCTTTTGCGTGAAGCAATCTGGAAAGAGCATATTAAAGTTAATATGGAAATCTTACAAAAGTGTGAGAAGCCGCAAAAAGGCAAAAGCTTACCTTTAGTTCGACTTTAGGTGGTGGAAGAAGAGGTTTGCTAGAATTGCTGGAACCTGCCTTCGACTTACTCCCTGCATTGGAGAAGTGCGCATAAGAGAAAAGCACGCAAGGGAAAATTATGTAAGTAAAAGTGAAACCAAAAGAATACCTCTGGCGTTCAGTGTCGACTTAATCTTGTTCAAAATAGATGAGTCGAACCCAGTAGAGATAGCAGCAAGCAAGGCAGTCTTGTCAACCAGGCGTCCTTCATAGTGTCGAGACCACCAGGTAAAGAATTCCCTAGTGCAGGCATGTGAGGGAGCGAAGTCGAATGGGGTAAGCTCATAAGAAGGCTGATTGAAGTGGTTCAAGAATGAATGGAACTGTGGTTCTGTCATGCCATGCTTGCCTAAACAAACCTCCCTCTCTTCCAGGTATAGGCTCTTAGGGAGTATTTGAGTTAAGCCAAATTGGCGAGACACCAGGTTTGGAAAATAGCCAACTAACCCAAAATCTCCAGAAGTCAAACCAATTCGACAAGACAAGACTGTAGGCATCAAATAAGCATTCCAAATGCTGTTGGTTACCATCTCAAATTCTGGTGGAGAAGGAAATCTGTGAGTAAACCAAGAAGGACCAAGTGGTCTATCCACAAAGGGAGCAAAGCTAGGCTTGAACTTCTTCAGGTTGAGAAAAGTATTAAAATACTGTTGGAAAGCCACATCATAACCAAGGCCTCTTTCCCTGGGAACCATCCTTGCTAGCCTTGTGCCTTCGACCTGGCGCGTTCTTGATTCCTCATAGTATGGCTCAGGCAAGAAAAGGTCAAGTTCAGCATGAAAAGTGGCAGTTAGCCATAATTGCAGTAACCAGAAGGGGCCAGCACCTAAAAAGGTGGATCCATCGCCTGTTCTTTTAAGGTGTTCACAAGCATCCCTCATGGATTCGTAAAGACATCCAAGGATAAGTCGAGCGAAGTTGAATTGCTGACATTCATGTAGTTGAATAGCCATAGGGATGAATTTCTTGGCCACTTGGAGAGATTGAGTGCAGAAAACATACTGCGATAGCCATAAGGTTAAGAAAGCGATGTGTTCTTCGTCACTTACTTCATCACTAGTCTTTCGATTCTCCACGATGTATTTAGAGTAAGACTTGTTTCGAAAGTCAAATTTGATGGTGTCGGAAGCTTTGCAAGGATCATAAGTGTCGCCAAGAGGCGATAAGCCAGTAATGGCAGCAACATCCAGCAGTGTAGGAGTCATCATGCCACATTCGAAGTGGAAAGTGTTGGTGGAAGACTCAAAGAAGTGTAAAGCAGCAATAATCATCTCTTGCTGGTATTTAAGGCCGGTCCGAGAAAGTTGAATAAGGTCATAAATGCCACAAGCTTGCCAAATGTCAGCTTTGTCACGTTGTACCCTGTCTAACCAGCCAAGGTATTGATCATTCAAAGAAGGAGCTGATCGAAACACTCTGTTAGGCGCCTTAATATAGCTAAAATTATAGGGTTCACTAATGAAAACCCTAGGAGCACAAGGTTTATAAACAGGAAAAATAGACAGAACCTTGGAATTCCGACTTTTATCACTTGGTTTGGGTCCCCCAAACGCATGCACAAGGTTATCAACAGAATAAGGAAAGATTAATTGATTTTCCCAAAACTTTTGTAAGTCTAGACGCAATGATGGTTCTGGAACCACATCCGTGTCGTAAGAGGAAAGAGTGGCGGCGGTCCACTTACCGGCGTAAGGAAGGAATTTTCCGACACCTGAACCTGACGCCATTGATGAAGGTATAAAGATGGCGTAAAAGAATGGTGATTAGGGTTAAATTTGGGAATCACAGGTTGTTTGAAACAGTTGAGGAAAATCCGAGTGAAAAGAAAGTTGATGACTGGGTAATAAGCAGAAAAGTGAAAACAAGAAGTCTTTTGGAAACAAGAATTCAAGAAAGAATCGCGGAAGATGAAGAAGAAGATGAACAGTTGACAGAGCAAAAAATTGGAGAAAACGCAATAAAGGGAGGATATAGCTATTTATAGAGGCACGCGGTCTGTTGAAAATAACAAATTTTTCAACTCCCTTGTTGACAAATGTCCAAACCCCTTGACAGGTGGAAAGAAAAACAAGTTTTGGAGCCAATCCAAAGTTTTGAATGGCAGTCTAAACGATAGGAGAGATAAATGGAAAAGAAAGATATCCATTAATACTTTCAAAAACGCCACTTCCTCTTGCGATAGACATAGTCGAAAATGGCATTTTTGGGGGGCAATTTGTTGGATATAAATTTGGTATTTATCAATTAAATATAATTGGTGGGTCCAATATTTATTTGGAGGTGATATTGTTAAAATAAAACTTTCAAAGTTGGCGTCGAAAGCCAACTGGGTCGAAGCCAAAAAGCGCTTCGAGAGATATGGACAACGCGTCCAGTTTTGGTTTGTCAGAAGGCTATCGAAAGCACGAAATCAAACTGATAGAGAGTTGGGCCAAGCCCAAAGACGAAGCAACGAGCGGCCCAAAAGGCATTGGCGCGCGCTGAAGGAATGGAAGATGAAAGTGGAGAACGTGGTCGACGTGGCAAATCGAGGAGCGTCCAGATGATCAAGAAACAGTTACCACTTTGTAGTAGTATTTATAGTAGTTTTTCATTCAGAACTGTGGTCACAAAATTTATACAAACACTCTCTCTAAAAATTCTAAGTACTCAGCGATCGAACGAACGGAATTCGGAGGAGAAATGTATGTTTTGTGAACCATCTTTATTTGTAATTGTTTTTCATTCAATGCAATTTGTTTTTCCAGTAATCTTCTCCAAGTTTAAATCCAGATACTTGCTCGAGAAATTGCTACTTCGAGGCGATTCGAATTAGTTTCTCTTGTATGCTTTAAAATATTTTTCCTAAGTGCTTGTTTCCTTATTAAAACGAACATTCAAACAATTTTCTTAAAGCGAATAAACACAAAATTGTCCTGAGATTTACTAATTGATCTCGCGAGTTTAAACACTTAAACTAGCGGTTGTTTACCAAATTCCAACGTAAACAGATATGTAACCAAAAAAGACCTATGATATACTATAATCTGTCAGTTAATTTGATTTTAAAAAGATACGATGTACTAAATCTATTTTTCTAACTAACTTGATTTGATTTGCGTTAAAAAAGAAACAAAAAAAAACCTAACTTTTATTTTTTGGTCAAGAAAAAAAAAAACCTAACTTATCTTAACTAGTATATATCAGTTTCATAAATAACTATGATACTAAACAAAAAGAGTAGTGCCTCCTCACATTATTTGTAGACATGAGTATGTCGTTTTATGCTATTAACTTGGATGCTGTGAGTTTGTTCACAGATTCATCCTTTTCATTCTTAGCGGTATTAAATTTGTACTTGAATATGATTTTAGTAGTATATGATTTTTTTTCTCCTATTTTATCGAATATTGAATTCTAATGTGTTCATTAAATGCATAATTAACGCACTCGGATTTGGATTCTCTAAAGTCACAATTTTCTACATTTAAGCAAAATTGTAGGGTATTTTGGTTTTTATAACACACATAAATGCATTTATATATGACACATTTTCTCTTTCTTAATTAAAATTTGCTTGAATGTAAGTAAATTTAAGATTTTTAAATGCAAAGAATCCAAATCCAATGCACTCAATGCTTCGACATTTATGAATCAGTATATTGAATAACTATGATATACTTTGCTCAAAAAGACCTATGATATACTAGTACTATAATCTGTCAGTTAATTTGATTTTAAAAAGATACGATGTACTAAATCTATTTTTCTAACTAACTTGATCTGATTTGCGTTAAAAAAGAAACAAAAAAAACCTAACTTTTATTTTTTGGTCAAGAAAAAAAAAAACCTAACTTATCTTAACTAGTATATATCAGTTTCATAAATAACTATGATACTAAACAAAAAGAGTAGTGCCTCCTCACATTATTTGTAGACATGAGTATGCCGTTTTATGCTATTAACTTGGATGCTGTGAGTTTGTTCGCAGATTCATCCTTTTCATTTTTAGCGGTATTGAATTTGTACTTGAATCTGATGTACTCTACCAATTTGAATGAATGAATATCTTTTATTTTAGTAAAAAAAAAGTAGATATTACAAAAAAAAATAGGTCTTCCATATTAATATGAGTATTTTTTTGACAAGATATTAATATGAGTATACTTATAGGATCTCATAGAAAAAAGAAAGGAAAAAAAAAAAGTCGCCGGCCCCGTATTAATAACCCCGTATCCATAGAAAGTAGAAGAAAAAAAATTAACCTCATTCATAACCAAGTCATTGGGCTCAAGTGGTTAATGAGTTTCACCAAAGACGAATCGTTCGGGAGAATCCGAGTTCGATTCCAGGATGAAACAATTTTTTAGTCAGACTTTACTTACCTCACGGCCGAACTTTGAATAACTAGGGTCCCCTTCCCTTAGGAACCAGAGGATTATAAACAAAAAAAATATTAACCCTATCCATGAATATAAATATAGGTTCCCTATAAATTACAAAAAAAAATTGTCCCTGCCATGTATTAATATATAGGTATAAATATAGGTCTCATAGAAATATATTTCCTCATAGTAATTATAAAAAACGGCCCTCGGCCCCGTATTAAAACATCCGTAAAAATTACAAACAAAAAAAATTAACCTTGTACATGTAAATATAAGTTCCGTATAAATTACTAAAAAAAATATTTTGTATTAATATATGGGCAGAAACACATGTCTTCATAAAAATATAGATCTTCCGTCAAAAAATAAATAAAAATATAGGTCCTCGTAGTAGTAGTTTAAAAAACAAATTCCGTATTATTGGGTATGATTTTTTCTCATTCTATTGAATATTGAATTCTAATGGGTTCATGTACAATTAATGCATTCAATCCTATGGACATATCCGTTAAAGCATTCAATCCTATGGACAATTTATTTTTTTGACAATCAATCCTATGGACTTTTTTTTTTTTTTTTGAGCAAATCCTATGGACATTTATCAATCCGTTAATTTTGCATTACAAAATAAAAATAAAAAGATACGATGTATACTATAATCTATTTGGCTTAAATGCAGTTTTGGCCCCTCAAGTTTCACAATTGCTTGATTTTGGCCCCCCACATTTCAATTGCTTGATTTTAACCCTCTAAGTTTCACAATTGCTTGATTTTAGCCCTCCAAGTTTCAATTGCTCGATTTTGGTCCCCCAAGTTTACCCCCTTTTGCATTTGCTAGCCCCTCGTTGACTTTTTTGACTATAAATTGCTTATGTGACATTTTAAAAAAATTTAAAATATGTTTTAATTAAAAAATAATAATATTTGCTTTTATAAAAATGTATTAAAAATTGTTTTTTAATAAAAAGTTTAATAATTATTTTTTATTTAAAAAAAAAGTTTACAAAGTTTTTAAAAAATAATTCATAAAATGTTTTTTTTTTACTTTTTTATAATAAAAAATAATTCATAAAATGTTTTTTTTTTACTTTTTTATATAACAAAATTATTTTACAAACTACATATAATAAAAAAAATATTTTATAATTTAGTTTTTAAAAAATAATTCGTAATTTATTTATTTATTTTTAAATACTTATTTAATTTTAAAATGCCACATAACCAATTTTTAATCAAAATATTCAACGGGGGGCTAGCAAATGCAAAAGGGGGTAAACTTGGGGGGCCAAAATCGAGCAATTGAAACTTAGAGGGCTAAAATCAAGCAATTGTGAAACTTAGGGGGTTAAAATCAAGCAATTAAAATGTGGGGGACCAAAATCAAGCAATTGTGAAACTTGGGGGGCCAAAACTGCATTTAAGCCAATCTATTTTCCTAACTAACTAATCTTTGCTTTGCGTTAAAAGAGAAACAAAAAACCTAATCTATCTTAGCCTATATATAAAGATCTTGAGTTTATGAATAACTATGATACTTTAAAACAAAGAGATCAAGTGTCTCACTTTGCCGCAAACAAACAGAATAGTGCTCACGATCTGTTTCAACAAAAGGAAGAAAAAGATTTTAGATCAAAACTATTAGGGTTTGTTGGCAATGAGTGTGTGGTCCTTGAGTCCTTGCTACTTTTGAATGATCCATTGTATGGTGCTCTTCATTCAAAGAACAATGTCCCTATTCCTGATTCTGGATGCAACGTCCAAGCTTTTAGGGAAATCGTCCCAATGAAGAAAGTAAGAAGTGGTCGATCAAAGAGAATAGATTACAACATTCTTTCTTCAAAGTTTAAGGTTACTTCTTGTACAAGCAACAATGAGGAGGTTGGAAAAATAATAGTCAAGGAAAAAACAAGTGAAGGGATCAAGTATATCAAGAAAAGAAAAGCAATGGGTGAAAGATCAAGGAATTCGTTGAAGAAATTCAAGAATCCTGAGAAAGAAGAGGTGCAAGAAGACCAACCCGATCTTCCATTATCGTTTAAAGAAAAAATTGAACAAATGGAAGGTAATGATGTGAAGTTGGTGATCCAGAAGAAATTGACCATGACTGACGTGACACGAAACAACGGTCGATTATCCATTCCAATAGGTAAGATTAAAGAGAGTAGTCTTTTGACAGAAGAGGAGGGATTGTCTTTGGATTATGTGCCTCAAAAGAAAGGGACGCGGAAGCTTGAAGGTATGTCCGTATCTATGTTGGATACTAATCTTAAACTTTGGGATAAAATGTGCTTCAAGAAGTGGAAAATGGGGAAATCCGAGGTCTACAATATCACAGGTGCATGGTACAAACTTGTGGAACAAGATCAAAAGATACAACTTTGGTCTTTTAAAAGAGACAATCATCTCAATTTTGCACTCGTCAAACTTTAGCAACGATCTATCAATCAACACTTCCAATGCTATTTTCATGTAATTATCTTAATTTTTTAGTATTTAGACTTTTTATGTTTCATTTTCGTAGTCGTTATTTTAAATAGCGGACAAATTTTAGACTAGATTTAATGATGATTGAGAACTTTTTCCCATTGAAAGTTTGTGTTTGTTTTATTTTCTAGTATATATGTTGCTTTAGATTGACTTAAATCAGCTAGAAATTAAACGTGATTGACATCTTGATCAACTAGAAGCGAAACAGAACACATTCCTCTGCAGTGTTTGAACATAGTTTGTGTGGTATGGTAGTTTTAACTCACTTGGAGTTTTTAATTTCTTTTATATATAGCTGTTTTTTTCCACCCGTAAGTAATAAATGGAGTGTGCATGATTCGAGAATCGGCTTCTGAATATATAATATGATGTCTTTATTAGAGATAAGTTGACGGAGACTGTCTATAGTTTAATTAAGTTAATTTCTTTTGTATTTTTATTTTTGTCATTATTTTCCTCAAAGAATCATCAATTGCTAACACGTATTTATTAATAATTAGACAAAAATAATTATTAAATGATAACAGGTGAAGGAATTATTTTTCATTTCTCTTGAAGTTATACCTTAAAGAACATAATTTGCTTTATCTAGTGATTTTTTTATGATCAATGGAGAAACATGGAATTATGCGAGTTGGATCCTCTCCATTTTGTATTTTTTCCATTTCCTCCATTACTATATAGTTTTGGAAATATAAATGTAAAAGTGTGACATTAAATGAGTCAAAATCTCTTTTATACTCTTCAAAATATTAAAAAACTTTGGTAATGAAATAAATGGAAATCATGGAAAATGGAGAGGATCCCAACTCGAATTATGCAGAGTTAATAACTGAGATTCAAATTGAAGAATTTACTGCCAAGGATTAAAACTTGTAATCTTCCTGTTATGACCAGTTTGGTATATAAAGGATCAAATTTTCCAAACATGATTTTTCTGTTATATTACTAGTAATTTACTATTAGTACTATACGAGTTGGATTCCTCTCCATTTTGTATTTATTTTTTTTCCATTTCCTCCATTATTATATAGTTTTGGAAATATAAATGCAAAAGTGTGATATTAAATTAGTCAAAATCTCTTTTATACCCTCCAAAATATTAAAAAACTTTGGTAAATAAAAGAAATAGAAATCTTAGAAAATTGAGAGGATTCTTACTCGTAGTATACTTGCTCTCTCAAACCTTTTTCTATGTTTCTATCTATGATTTCAATTTTCTTTGGATTTGTATTTCTTTCTACTTTTTTTTCACCACCAGCAGTATCCAGCCCACTGGACCGCTTAATCTGGTTCGTAGGTCAGTTATGGCATCAAGTGGTTTCAGTCCCCTCCCGATCACAGTTGTGGGGGATCGAACCGTGGTCCTCTCTATCAAGTCCAGCGTCAATCACCATTTGACCAACTAACGATCGGTGGATTTGTATTTCAACATCTACAAAATTTAGAATGGTAAATTGATACATTAATAATTCGTTAAATTATTGTTGGTATATTTTTTTTAGGTTATATGGTAAATTTATTGTTGCTAAAAGATCTTCCAATATCTTATTAAATCTTCATTTCTCATCAAATAGAAAGTGAATCTTCAAGTTATTTAAAAAAAGTGAATCTTCATTATAACTTTATCTTGTCATTATTATTATTATTATTATTATTATTATTATTATTATTATTATTATTATTATTATTATTATTATTATTATTAAGGTTTGTTAACGAATACTTCATTTAAAATGGTTTTTTTAATCATACAAAGATAGTTGAAGCCAAAAGAGAAAACTAGCTAACAATCAATTTATAAGTAGTAATTTCCAAATCATCAACTAAAAGCAAATAATTTATTCTAGTCATACAAAACTCATAAAATCTATACTAGAAAATTCTATGTGGGGTTGTGTGTTTATTATGTATGTTGATGCTTCGTTTAAAAAGTTTAGGGTGTGTTGATTATTCACGTAGTGGAACCAGATAATTAATTGTAATTGGGAGACTTAACAAATTCTAATATTGCTTAAACAATTCGTTTTTAAAGCGCTATAATAACGATTTCATTTTATATTTTTATAACTTTTTTTTCATTTTTTATAAACGATTTCATTTTTAACTTTAGGAGTCGGACCTCCAAATAGTTGGGATCAACGCTAGTGATAGCCATATATCATACAGTAAGAAACAAAATATATAGAGTGGCAAAAAAAGTATCCAATAACAATAAACTAATGATATTAAGGAAAATTCAAATCATCGAGTCAAAAATAATTTCAAAATAAAAATAAAAAGATAAGTTATACTATAATCTATTTTTATAACGCCCCATATCAAATAGTCTAGTCTAGAATATAATAGGGAACATACATAAGATACATTAAATTTACAACCGAAAGTTTTGTTCAAGCACGAATACAACATAAGTTACATTATCATGATCCAAGAAGTACTTGACTTAACACATCAGTCCTCCCGACACAGGTATCACAAATAAAACAGTACATAGTACTTGAAGTTCAAGAGAAGGATCACATAACAACTTGTAGAAAATATGCGAAAATAAACATAAGTCCTAAGGTCTTCAAGCTAGTCACTCCATAGCTTTCTTACCTCGATCACCCTGCTTATCTGAAATCAATAAATAGCAGGGGTGAGACTATTAAGCCTCAGTAGGTTTCTACTATCCAACTAAGGTGGTGACTACACCGGGGTACCTGATTCAGTCAATCCAATAAACAACCAGTTCATATTCAATAACATAAATAATGATGTAGCACAAATTATTATCTTGTTCGTTTTACCAATAGGACACTCTGAGGTAAGCCGGTCTCAGAGGCCTCACAAATCCGTCTGCGATAATAAAGTATCGACACGGCAACAGCTTACATTTTTATTAATTCAAGATTGGATTCCAAATTGAATCCCAAAATAGCATAGCTATCCAAAACGTGATACCAAAGTATCACACATAACGATTGACTGAGTTCCACAATTAAGTGTCATAATTATCTAACCAACATAACCCGTTCCGGGGAAGTTCCTAAATAATCCCTAAGGATTCATGCATAACATTTCTAAGTTCCTCCATTATACCAAATTTCATACAGTTGTGTGTAGCCAAAGTTACATTTAATAAGTTGTGAGTTGATGTATTATGAATTTGGGAATCAAGTAGGCCTTAAAAACCAGGTTCTTGAAGTGCAGGACTTGGGTTAAGAACAAAACAGATTTTTGAGTGCAGGAGGCAGGTAAATCGATTTACCTGAGGGGGTAAATCGATTTACCCTGGCTAAAACTCGTTTTCCAGAAACTCCCAGGACCTGGTAAATCGATTTACATCACAGGGTAAATCGATTTACCAGTGTTAAAATTGGTTTTTCCTGCAACTTGAACCAGACAAATTCAAAGAGTAGCACAACCTATTCATTTCCCAATTCATAACACAATCAGTTAACAAATCATCAAGCATAAATTAGCACAACCTACATACATCAATTCCTAATGAAACCCACCTGAATTGGTGTTTGATTCTAGCTCTGAAACTTGGTCACAAATCTGAATTGAGAGTTTCAACTTCCTCTTGAGCTTTGGCCTTCAATTCCACTTCCTAAAACACCACAAGAACACAAATAAGCCCAATCCCATTACATATATGAAAAGATCATGATTTGGTTCATTAGGGTGAGGATGAACAGTGCACGAAATAGAGGGATTTAAGAGGAAGATGAGCAATTAAACTTACCTACTAGAGAGCTTAGGTATCAAATAACCGATTATCCCAAAAGCTTAAGCTGTTAGGAAAGGCCACATCAATGGTTTTATATTATTTCTAACACGCCCCCTCACGCAAGAGCCCACTTGGGCTTGAAGCGTGGATAATGCATAGGCCCACCTACCATATGCTTTTTTTTTAAATTCCACTTTTTAATTAGAAAGTGAGGGGAGCGGGGATCGAACTCTAGACCACTTAGTCATAGAGACTCTGATACCATATCAAATAACCGATTATCCCAAAAGCTTAAGCTGTTAGGAAATGCCACATCAATGGTTTTATATTATTTCTAACATTAGGGCCGAGGATTGATGATCTAAAATTGCTTGAAGAATTTTGGAAAGAACAAGATGAAGAACAAAGAGGAGGCAGCGGCGTGAGAGAGGGATGAGAGCTCAAGGAAGAAAAGAAAGAATCACTGCTTCTTTGTTGACAGGAAAATAATGAGAAGGAACATGTGGTTATAATGGGTTTGGGTTGCCTTATCCCATAGGTGTCCACTAGTATTACTTATACTCTCAATTGGTCACTTAAAATTTCTTAACGTATTCCTATCTTGGTCAAAATTTAACTAAACTACTCACAAAGTTTCCGGTTGATGTATAATTCTAATAAAAGAAATGGGGATATTACAATTTTCCTAACAAACTTCCCTTGATTTGAGTTAAAAAATAAACAAAAAAACCTAACTTATCCTAGCTTCTATATATAAAGATCATAAATAACTATCATACTTTAAAACAAAGAGAGTATAGTGCCTCACGATTCATCGGATTCAGCAAATGGAAAAGAAAAAAAAGATGTTACATCAAAACTATTAGGGTTTGTTGGCAATGAATGTATAGTCCTTGAGTCCTTGCTACTTTTAAAAGATCCATTGTATGGTGCTCTTCATTCAAAGAACAATGTCCCTATTTCCTGATTCTGGATTCGACATCCAAGCTTTTAGGGAAATCGTCCCAATGAAGAAAGTAAGAAGTGGTCGATCAAAGAGAATAGATTACAACATTCTTTCTTCAAAGTTTAAGGTTACTTCTTGTACAAGCAACAATGAGGAGGTTGGAAAAATAATAGTCAATGAAAAAACAAGTGAAGGGATCAAGAATATCAAGAAAAGAAAAGCAATGGGTGAGGGATCAAGGAATTCGTTGAAGAAATTCAAGAATCGTGAGAAAGAAGAGGTGCAAGAAGACCAACCCGATCTTCCATTGGCGTTTAAAGAAAAAAATTGAACAAATGGAAGGTAATGATGTGAAGTTGGTGATCCAGAAGAAATTGACCATGACTGACGTGACACGAAACAACGGTCGATTATCTCTTCCAATAGGTAAGATAATTGAAGAGAGTAGTCTTTTGACAGAAGAGGAGAGATTGTCTTTGGATTATGTGCCTCAAAAGAAAGGGACGCGGAAGCTTAAAGGTATGTCCGTAGCTATGTTGGATACTAATCTTAAACTTTGGGATAAAATGTGCTTCAAGAAATGGAAAATGGGGAAATCCGAGGTTTACAATATCACAGGTGCATGGTACAAACTTGTGGAAGAAAACCATTTGGAACAAGATCAAAAGATACAACTTGGTCTTTTAAAAGAGACAATCATCTCAATTTCGCACTCGTCAAACTTTAGCAACGATCTATCAATCAACACTTCCAATGATACTTTCATGTAATTATCTTAATTTTTTAGTATTTAGACGTTTTTATGTTTCATTTTCGTACTCGTTATTTTAAATAGCGGACAAATTTTAGACTATATTTTATGATGATTGAGAACTTTTTCAAGTTAAAAATTTGTTTCTTGTTTTATTTTGTTTTGCCTTATTACTATTATATATGTTGCTTGGGAATGACTTTAATCAGCTACAAATTAAACGTGATTGATATCTTGATCAACTAGAAGTGAAACAGAACACATTCATTCCCCTGCAGTGTTTGAACTTAGTTTGTATGGTATGGTAGTTTGAACTTGTACATATAAAGATATATTTTTTTTTTGACTAAATATAAAGATATATTTTGATGTATATTTCCTATGTTTTAGAGGGAGTAACTCATGAACATGCATACTAAAATGTTGTAACGTTAAGCCACTAGATTTGGTCTAGTGGTAAAGGATTTGGATAATATTTATGAAATTTTAGGTTCGATCTTCACTACCAACATTGTAAACTAAAAAAAATATTGTAGCGTTGTTTACAAAAAATGTCGTAACGTTCTTGACCGTAACATTTTTGACCAAAAGAAAAAGAAAACATTGTAAAGTTTCGTAAAAATAAGCTAGCAAAAAATATTATTGAAGGGGTCAAAATCTTGGATTCTCCCACATCTCTACATTTATAGTGTGAATCTAACTACTAATTTATTAGAAATAAAAAAATGTTGTAACAGAATAGTAGTATCTCCTAGTTTTTCAGTGACATATCTCCTAATTAAATTAGGTAAATAATTTCCATGAACACACATATCAATTGATAAAAATATTACAATATATAGAAGTGGTTTTCGAATTTTGAACCAAAAATTCTCTACTTATTCACTCAAAAAGTCCATAAATTTACTCAACAAAAATATGCTAATAATTATGTTCCAATGGCATCTGTACAAATAAATGTCTGTAGGCCGCTATAGTAAATTAGGGAGAGTTTGTCTAACATATGAACAACAATTTGCACATGATAGACAAACACAATTTTTTTTTGTCAAGTAATTTAGTGGATAAAAATTTCACCATAGATAAGTGGAGTGTTTGGTGCTCGAACCGCGATCTTGTATATATAATGCAGTGTTTCAACTAGCTAAGCTAACATGAGGACATATTACTGTGAAAATATTGTGAATTTTCATAAGAAACATATTCGGCATTCTAAAATTGATTAATAGCAATCTTGCATGTCGAGTCATGCTCTTTCTAATTGATCAAAATGTCAATTATTACGGTTAATTTTCAGTTGATTAAAGTCATTCCAAGCAACATACATAAACAATAAATCAAAATAAAAAATAAAATAAAACAAGACACAATTTTTTAACGTGAAAAACTCTTCTTAATCATAAAACAAAACCTAGTTTAAAATTTGTCCACTATTTAAAATAACAAATAGCCAAATAAGCATAAAAATGTCTAAATACTAGGAAATTAAGATGATTATAAATAAAAAGTATTTGAAGCATCGATCGATAGATTTTTGCTAAAGTTTGACTAGTGCAAAATTGAGATGACCGTTGCATCTAAAAGACCAAAGTTGTATCTTCCGAGATTCTTCCAAGTGATTTCTACTACAAGTTTGTACCATCCACCCGTAATATTGTAGACCTTGGATTTCCCAATTTTCCACTTCTTAAGGTACATGTCATCCCAAATTTTAAGATTATGGTCCAACATAGATACAGATATACCAACAAGTCTCTCTTTTTTCTTTTGAGGCACATAAATATTCAAAGACAAACTCTCCGTTGGCGTCAAAATAATACTCTCTTCGATCTTCTTATCTATTGGAATAGATAAGCGGCCGTCGTCTCCGTTCACGTCACTCATGGTCAATTTTTTCTGGATCACCAACTTCACGTCAACACCTTTCATTTGTTCAATCTTTTCTTTAAACACCAATGGAAGACTGGGTTTTTCTTCTTCCATTTGCTGAAACCGATGAATCTTGAGTCACTATTCTTTTTGTTTGCTGCAAAGTGAGACCTTCTATTATATCATAGTTATTTAAGAAACAGATTATCTTTATTTATAGAATCTAGATAAGTTGGTTAGGAAAGAAGATATACTTATCTTCTTTTGTTTCCTGTTTTTTTTTTTTAATAACTTTTTTGGAAGTTATTTCAAATTATTTTTTATTAGATAAATTTGAATTTTCCTTAATATTAGTTGATTGTTATTGGATATGTTTCCTACTCTATCTTTTTTGTTTCTTAGCACGGTTAACATTATAATTAAAGAGTCACGTCAAATGTAGACTATTCAAATTTGTTTAATCAAAGGTCAATATTTATATTCATTTAACTATTTTTTTGTTATCGTGATATTGATACGAAATTTTAACCGCCGTTAGTGATAATTAATCTCCGTCGGAGAACCTGTGGGAGACACAAGGTTGGTTCTCCCCTCCCAACCAAATTTTCTTGGTATGCATGAGCCAAGAATCGAACCCCTGATCATATGCTTAAGGGAACCAAAAGCCTTACCACTTGGACTAATTCATTGTTGGTTGTTCATTCTCAGCTGGTTAAGATAGTTGAGCTAAGGGTTAAGGAGCAAGAGGTCCAGGGTTCAAGTTCTAGCAAAGGAGAAAAAAACTAACATAATATTGTAATACTAACAACTAACATTGCTTATCAAAAAAAAAAACAATAATTAGTTTTGTTAAATCTATATGAAATATTTATTTTCCAAAAATAAAGATAATGTTAATTCTCTTGAGAATTCTTTCCTCCAAATATGTTCGTTTCGTTGGAACTACTATGCTTAATGCCTCGTGTCCATCCATATATCTTGCATCATTTTTTATTTTTTTTTAAGTTTCTTTGTTTAATGAACAGAAAAGGGATTGTACAACTCGTTCCGTCAAAAAAAAAAAAAAAAAAACACCAAGCGTTGTTGATAATTTGGTTTACCAAGCATTAATAATTTAAGGCAAATGCTAACTAGTGTTCCTGAGGCGTTAGTGATAAGTGTCAAAAAGCAGTAATTTTACTTATATATTTTAAGCATTTATTGACTTATTTTATAAAGTTATTTGAAGTAAAAACCTCAACTAATTATAAATATTAGTCTTTACTAGCAACTTAGTATTTTAGCTATTTTCACCTATTTCTAGTCACTTTTATAGGTTTTTATGAGATTGATGATAAGTGTCAATTTTACTTATAAATGATTTAAATTAAAGACACTTATTTAAATATTGATATATCTCCTAATTTATAATAGATACTATATATTATTTTATTAGTTATATTTATTATTGCATTTATATATATTTACATAACAGGTGTAAAACAAACAAAAAAAAAGAAGAAAGTAGAAGCTGAAAAGAGGCGGTCAAGTGGTCCAAGTAGTCACCCACCACTTTGATGTTTCTTAATAGCAAAGACTTTGCATACTTAATTGTTAAGTTTCAAATCCTATAAAAGGGTTCAGTAGCCATTCCATTCATTCTTACAAACACGCAAGGCTTCAATGAACCAGTGGGGGAAGGAAGAAAATTCCTTGGAGGCAGAGAGTGATCAAAAGAGGAGCGGCGGAATCATCGATGTCAGTTTTCCATCTCTTCTAGTTGTGTATTGTAACGTTGCTTTGTGTAATTAATTCTCTCTGTTATTAGGATTAGATTTAGTTAGTTATGACTCTAGTGTAATCTTTTAATCTGGCTGGTTATATATATCTCTATTTTGTTTATGTTGACGATTTATTTATGTGCTTAATGTTTTTTCGACGTAAAACTCCGAAATTGATATTTTGATTTAGAAAGTGCTAGACATAGCCTTTTTGCAAAGAGGCACCAATAATCCTGCAAAACGTAGTAGATTATTTGATTTAGAAAGTGCTAGACATAGCCTTTTACGCAATATATATCTTACATAGATGCCATAAAGATATAGACACATAAGATGCAAAGACTTTCAACCCAATGGTTTGCACAAGGCAGTTGGTAATACGAAACTGGAAGATCTAAGCCAATATCAATGACTGTCAATGACAACAACTTAATGCTACAAGCTTCTGCTGTGGCAGAGTTCAGGAAAGAGTCGAACCCATTGTGAGTCTATTGTAGGTAACCCTACCTTATATGCGCAAGAGGCTGATTCTACAACCCAATTCAAACTTGTGACCTACTAGTTACACAACCAAAATTCTAACTATTACACCAAGTATCCCCTTTTAAATTATTATTAATTATAAATTCAACTTAAAAAATTATTCAAGTTCTATTGTCAGACATTCTAACCTTAAATCTGAGCAGTTTACCGCAAGAGTTCTTCCATCAAGCCTGAACTAAAACTTTCCTGCCATATATATAGTAGACTCCGTGATACCTACCTCACAACTCACCAATCTACAACGTCTATGTAGATCAAGCCACGATAAACTAAATGATGGTAAAATTTATAACCATAGAGCACAAGTTTCTCACAATTGGTGACCAGATACAGTGAATAGGCTATATTTGCTTCAATCAGAGAAAATCCACAATTGTATCAGATGCTGATGACCCATTAACATTAAAAAAATAAAAAATTAGATTTGAAGCATCAATATAAGATGAAAAAGATCATTAGCAGACCTTCTTTTTGTATACGCCGACTTAGTTGGCCTCTGGTCGACAATGACTCGCCACTGTCAAAAACATCACTGTCCTCAATACTAGCCTCATTGTCTATCCAATCAGGAGGTGAGGGCCATCTTACAAAATTCTCCAAAATACATCCAGGATTCGCAGCCTAAAATATGATGAAAAACAAAACTAACTCAAGACAGAACATTAGGCATATTAAAAATAGTTAGACTTTAGAAGCATTCATAATGGCAAGAAAAGTTCAGTACAAGTAAGAGCCTGACCTTGAAAGCCTGCATATCTGAGAGCAGTTGCGAGCAGCCAGCGCCAACACTGACAACAAAAGGTAAGTCAGTAATCAAGAAATGCCTAGTTGATGCTAAACATAAGGTACTACATAATGGATGCACATCCGCAGTTAAATGAACCTAGCATTTGCAATACTAGTCGCGTGAGAAACAGACACATGATCATCCATGAATTAGAAAACAACATTATGCAAATTTATATAGATTATTTAAAAAAAAGATCTAAGTAGACAATGGTCGTATATTTAAATTCTCAGACCTTGGTCCTAGGAGTAATTGATGTAACTTCTTGTAAGTTAACAGGTGGTAGGTTTAGATCATGCCAAACGATTCAAAAGGCATATTTAATCAAAAAGCAAGATGAGGTTGATTACTTAGTCGAAAGGTTTGTGACATAAAACAGTGAATTGGGATTTGTATAACGAAAACAGAAAATGGATTTAGAATGTAAGGTAACAAACTGGGTCAAAGATGAATCTCAGTTGGTGTACAGACCTCCCAGTCCACAGCACAAACTCCTCTGTTTCTCTGATTAAATCTTCTGTAAGCAAAGGTCCTTCCTACATGAAATGATCACAGATATCTCAGGTATATTAACAAGTTGAAAAGGAAATTATAGAGAACAATAAATGTATATATCAAACCTGTGTGACAGGAGAGTACACAGGCTCGCCAGTTTCCAACAAAGTCAAATCACCAGAGGGGCAATTAGCACCAAGTCGAAGAACACGCTCTCCGGTATTTAATCTGGCATATAAAACAGGGCTTGCAGGAACTCCATCATCATCATTGGCTGATTCTTTAATGCTTGAACTAGCTTGCATCATCATAGAGTCTAGAGATTCAGTCGCAACGATACGGAGCCTCTTCCGAGAAATACAGCAATTAATTACTTGAAAGTGTTGGTTCAGAAGACATGTTTTCAGGTCTGGAATCTCATTCTGAGGGACTCCAGGTATATATTGTTCTTCATACCAAAATTTTCTCAGCTGCATCAGTAAAAAAATAAAATATTCTTCATCAGCCGGTACTAAAGAAGGAAAATTAAGGAGTAGCATTACTGATCAAAGTAAAGTTCAAGTTACAAATTCTAGACATGAGTTAAGATAGTATTTCTTTATTTTCTTTCAAAGACAAGCAGATTTGAAGGAGAAAGAAGTAAGGCAGAAAACTTCACAGGATCAAGACTCATAGGATTGAGTTGATTTGTAAAGCATCTCAAAGTTTCCAATCACGCAACATATAAATAGTTTGCTTCTTTTCCTTCAAGTTTTCATTTTTTTGCTAAGGGGAAGGAAGTAAATGGATGCAAATTTAATAGACCAGAATAAAAAAACATATAACAACCATAATAACAATGGGGAAGAGGGGAAGCACCATTAGAACAAAGTGAAAAAAAAAATCACTATCCTATAAAATAAGTACCCAAAAAAGGAGGAAAATAATAAATAAACTCAATACGGTGATCTAAGATGAAGATATTAATTGTCCAAATCATGTGATTTAAGATGAAGATATTAATTTTGTAATGACAATGCACTCTATTACTAAGATCGTAAGTCCTTACTCCTTAAACAGTTACTTAATAAATATCAAAGAAAGTGCGATCAAAAGCATAAATCAAAACTAGATTCCTAGATTAACAATGAAGTGTCTATACAATATCATAACCAAAAGTTATTTTCGAGTTAAACATACTTCAGCAACAATGCTGCACCAGAACAGAGCCATTTTTCGGAGGGCCTTGTAGTTTCCAACAATTTCGGCCAACTTTACAACAAGACTTTCAGGAGGAGCACCATGAATATCTCTTGCCAAAGATGTTATATCATTTTCCTCTGGATTCGAATCGATCTTCCTTCTAAGGAAATCTTCCTCTGCGAATATCTTGCAAATATTACAATGAAAGTGAAAGATCATCACAGGATAATATGTCAAGAGGAAAAAGTTCAAGTGTAAAAAGGTTGTTTGGCGCAATTACGTCATCACCAAGCCTCCTAAAATGCACATACCTGGATCAAAAAGAGCATTGATCAAAAGCACAACTTTCTCGTCCCTACTAAACTCAGAGGTAAGTTTATCCTCCTTTTCACGTAACACTAAAGCCTTAATGCAGAGAGACTTAAGCCTACCCTATCTCTTGCATGTGAAGGACTTCCTGATGAAGATATAAAATCTTTCATGGACTTTGTCTTACTTCCAGCCCTAGTCAAAAGGTCCAAATATTTTAAGGAAGAGGATAAGATAATTGTATCATTAAGCTGAAAATCATTCAGAACGACAGAAACAAGATTCTAATGTTGTTTGATTATACAGACTTGCATTTAATAATCAAGTGCCTAATAGAATAGGAGAATTTCGCAACCAGAGAAGTAGAATGTGATAACATAGAATAGAACCTTTGAGTGAGTAGTTTGTGGTAAGTGGCGGGAAAAATGAGCAAGCAAAGGAAAAAGAATTGCAAAAAAATTACAACTTACTCAACAGCTATAGCCAATTGCTTCAGCACAGAGGACGCAGCAATGGGATCTTTAGTCGCAGCATTTAGGGCTTCTACAGATGGAATTACTTCTGAAGCCTAAATCAAATATTTCACACACGAATCATAAAAGCAACCCATTTGTATAATTAATTCGGCTAATCAACGAGAAAATGTCCACTGTATCCTTAATTAAGTTATTGGAAAGATGAAATTAACCATGAGATTCTAAACAAGCATACATTACAAGTTCACCATAAGCATAACATGCATTCCTATTCTACATATTAATTTACTCGTCAAAATTGATGACATGAGACACAGTTTGACAGAGACTATTTTGAAAACAAAAAATGCTCAAAGCCCACATTATCAAACTTTTCTACCATCAAAGAACGCTAACCTATAAGCACATAATCAGAAGCTAAATTCTTAAGCTAAAATGTTTCATATTTTCTTACCTTAGCTTCAAGATCATTCTTCACATTCAAAATATACAAATTTTCATCATAAAATGGAATTGCCATGTTTGCATCCCCAACTTTATCTGTATCTTCAGCTTCAACTTCTTTTCTCCCTATCCGAATATTCCTAAACTTCTCTTGCCAATCTTGTTTTATCCCTATATTCTTCGGTCTCGACTTTATAGGATGCTTCGGTACACCACGAAGCTGCAACAAAAAAACCCATTACAAAAATCAAATTTGTAAGTAATTAGTAGTAATTACCACCCACTACAGATAAAATTAAAAATTCCACAAGTAACAAAAATTTAATCTAAATTTCCCTTCCTTTATTAACCTTCAATCAAAACCTAACAATTTCATAATCTAAATGTATACATTTTCACCGCGCTCAATGCAACAATTTGAATGAGGGAAATACAAAAAACAAAAACAAAAATTTCTCATAATTGTGATTACCTTAGATTCGTTCTCGCTGCTGCTTGGAGATTCAATTCCAGATTGCGTTGTGAAGCTATTAGGAGATTGTTTATCTTGATATTTTTCAACAATTAACAAATTAAGTCAATGCTAATTCCAAAAACAAGTATCTTAAAAATAAGAATTATAAAATAAAATGAAAAACTCCCAAAAATGGAATAAAAAAAACATATCCGTTGAAATCTAAAATCATGAAAATTGAAATGAAAATTAGAACCTCGATCTGATTTGAAGTCGAGAAGAACACGTTCCGCTTTTGCAGCAGCGGAATGAAAGGCTGTCCTTGCTTTTGAAACGAAAGTAGGTGATTCCATTTTCTGCGCACTATCTATGAATATGAAGAAGAGCTTAAAACACGGTGAGGAAGAAGTGATTATTTGTAACGTGGATAATTCAATTATAGCTTATTGTATTTAGTATTTGAAGTGTTCGATAAGAGGAGGAACGAGTTGACGCTGATGATGGTGAATTGGTGATGGTGCTTTTTCTAACACGGTAGTGGAAGATCACAATTTCAGTGGTTTGCGAGCTATCGTTTGCCCTCACTTTTTTTTCTCTTATTTAGAGCTTATGCAAACAACTTATGTAATTTTTATATATTATTATAAATTTATCAAGATAGTTTATGATAAAACAGTTTATAAAATTATAATTTTCACTGGTGTGAACTTATAAAATAACATAAAACTTAATTTATATTGCATAAGCTATTTGCATAAGCTCAAAAAAAGCTACGTCAAATGGACACTAAAATATTTATACAAAAATGGAATAAAATAATTAACACTTTTTAATTAACTTTTATAAATAATTTTATAGAGATTAGATTGGTTTAAGTTTTATTAAATTATTCCGTCAAAAAAAAAAGTTTTATTAAATTATTGTTTTACTTAATTTTGTTTGACAAATGTATCAAATCATAGTGGCCGGCCTTTTTTATGTTTGTTTCTCTAAATTCACGTTGAATTCTTCTTTTTCACTGAATCCAAAACAGATGTATAGTTTTTTTTTTTTTTATAAGCAAAAATTGAATTATAAGGAGTACAATGGGGTACTCAACCCTTACAATTCTTATAGCAACCATTACATGCTAATAATGCATTTTAATGGATCCTTACACCAATCTGAAAATACACAAGAAGACTTACTAGCTATTTTACCTATAAACCAAAACCATGAAATATAAATAATCTTGTCTTCTAAGACTTTCCAATTAATAGTTTCTCCTCTAAAAACCACATTGTTACGCGCACGCCATATACACCAAGTGGTGGCCAACCAAATAACGTGACGAGCTTTTTCATATTTCTTATTTTTCAATAAAGCTCCAAAAGAGGAAAAATGTTTCCACCCGTCATCAAAAGAGATGAAATCCACATTCATCCATTTAAAAATCCGCTTCCACAACTTTTGAGAAAAAGAGCAATTAAACAGCACATGAGATAATTCCTCTTGTTCTTCAAAACAAAAAATGCAACATTGCTCATGCGGATTAACAAGGATAGATTTTCTTGCCAAGGCCATTCGAGTTGGAAGTCTAGATAATAATAACCTCCATCCAAAAATGCTTACTTTGGATGGAACATCATTTAACCATAATTGTTGTAAAGCTTTCACTACATTTTCATCAATAGCCACAACAACTTCGCGAGAGTGAAGGAACTCGTAAGTCGAATTCACCGAAAAAATACCTGATTGAGTAAGCCTCCATCGTCTGCTATCTGCGCCATTGCTCACATTAGTCCTGAACCACGCATCATTCTCAATACCCCCAATCTTCATAATATCACGCCACCACAAAGATTGACCTTTGACATTGCTAAGATTAGAGTGCAAAAAATTATCAGCCAAACTCCCATATCTATGTTCTAATAGTTTGGTCCATAAAGTATTATGATCACACAAACCTCTCCACTTCCATTTACAAAGTAAAGCTTGGTTGAAATAATTTAGATTCTTTATACCCAACCCACCTTTATCTTTTGGTAGGCAAATTGTGTCCCAACTAACCCAACAAATCTTCTTAATATCAGAACATCCTCCCCAAAGAAATCTCCTTTGGATACTAATCAATTCTTGTAACACACACACCGGTACCTTGAAAAAAGAGAAAAAATATAATGGGAGGCTAGAGAGTACCGAATTAATGAGTGTAACTCTTCCGCCAAATGATAAATTTCGACCACTCCAAGTATTAAGTCGTTTCTTCATAGCTTCCACTATAGGATTCCAAGTGACCTTTCTCCTTGGATTAGCTCCAACTGGAATTCCTAGAAAACGAAAAGGTATCGATTCTACTTCACAGTGTAAAAAGGAGGACGCTGCGGACAAAAAATTATCATCAAGATTAATGCCATAAAGCTTACTTTTGTAAAAATTAACCTTCAGTCCCGATACTAATTCAAAACTTCTCAACACAGTTTTAAGCGACCACAAATTCTCCCACTTCCCTTCACCTACTAGAACGGTATCATCTGCAAATTGAAGAGTGTGAAACTGTAAGTCATCACGAACTTTAAAACCATGATAATTGCCATTGTCAACAGCCTTCTGCATTAAGCGAGTGAGACCTTCCGCAACTATCAAGAAAAGAAAGGGAGATAACGGATCCCCTTGTCTCAGCCCTTTACCAACAACAAAATCCGCCGTAGGACTACCATTTACAAGCACAGACATTGAGCTAGTAAAAATACAGGCTCTCATCCACTTCAGCCACCTCTGCGCAAATCCCATTCTCCGCATCATATACTCCAAAAAATTCCAATTTACCGTATCGTACGCCCTCTCAAAATCAACCTTCAATAATAAACACTTGTCTTTTCTTCTCTTGGCAAAATCAATCAGTTCATTCACTACCAAAACCCCATCCAGAATCTGACGATTAGGAACAAAGGCTGTTTGACAATCTGAGATCAATTTACAAATAACTTTTTTTAGACGAGCCGCCAACACCTTTGAAAGGATTTTATACAAACAACCAACAAGGCAAATGGGTCTATAATCTGATAATACCTGAGGATGATCCTTTTTTGGTACTAGTGTCAAGAAAGATGCAGTGATCGCCTTTGGAAGGAAAGCACTACTGTGAAATTCGTTCAAAAACTCCATAACATCTGTTTTTAGGATGTCCCAGCAAGTCTTCAAGAAGTTAAAGTTAAATCCATCAGGACCCGGACACTTATTGCCATCACTATTCCACACAACCTCTCTAACTTCCTCAACCGAAAAGGGAGATAATAAAGAAGAATTATCTACTTCCGTCAAGGAGTTAAACGAAAGCCCATCTAAAGTAGGACGGTTATGCCATTCTTCGGTGAAGTTATTAGCAAAATAATTTTTTACAAAAGACTTGATCTCATCGACCCCTTGAACCCATTTGTCACCATCTCTCAATGCCACTAGTTGGTTATTCCTCCTTCTACCCTTTAAAGTCTGATGAAAAAATTTGGTATTAGAATCCCCTTCTTTAACCCACTTTGATCTGGACTTCTGTTTGAGTAAGCTATCCTTAAAATGAAGTTGCTTCCAAAACTCCTTATTTAGGCCCTCTAACATAAGATAATCAGCATCCCCATTAGTACTTGAAAGAAGGCCTTCAAACTCATTAATATCGGAGACTGTCTTTTCTATGTTTAGATCCAAATAACCAAACACCTCCTTGTTCCACTTCTTTAGACTCTCTCTAAGAAGTTTTAGTTTTTCTTTCAAGACAAAAGCTTTTTTACCCCTAATATCGTAACTTTTCCATGCTGATTCCACAAAACCATTAAACTCTGGATGTTCTAACCAACCGTTTATCACCCTAAAAGGTTTAGGGCCCCAATTACACGACGAGCTGAGGAGCCAAACTGGACAATGATCAGATATATCACGGTCTCCGATCCATTGCCCCTTAACACCATTCTTCTTCAAGAAGCCCTCTGATAACAAGAACCTGTCTAAGCGGCTCATAGCTATACCGTCTGGGCTGAACCAAGAAAATTTCTTCCCTAGCACAGGTATATCAATAAGCTCCATGTCATCCACAAACTCTTTGAAAAAGTTAACCTCACTCCTCCTTGTAGCAACACTACTTCCTTTTCTTTCGGATAAATGAAGAATAGCGTTAAAATCACCACCAATACACCATTCACCACTATCCTCTCTTCTAAGATTCAATAAGTCTTCCCATAATTTTCTTTTGCCCGCTAAATTACAAGGAGAGTACACATTAACAATGTTCACCCTCATACCCTCCCAATCAACACAAATCCCCACAAAGCCGTCACCATAAAAGATATTTAGCAATTTGAATAAGTCAGAGTTCCAGATTGTTAAAATACCTCCAGATGGTCCTACCGCCTCCTTAGCCGCCCAGTGAACATCTTGATGCCCCCACAAATTATGAATCATAGAATCATCAAAATGTGCCCTCTTTGTTTCTTGTAACATACATAAATCAAACATACCTTTTTTGAGAAACTGACTCAACCTCCCCCTCTTAGCACTCCCCCCCCACCCTCTCATATTCAAGGATACTATCTTCATTTGACACACTTTTTTTGTTGCGCCCTTAGAATTCTACCATCCTCATCTCTTCTTTCATTATTGTGAATGTGGTGAATACAAACATCTTCATCTTCTTCTCCTCCTACACCCAAGTCTCTGGCCCCGTTCCAAATTTTTGACGTAACTTCCTTTTCTCTATTTTTTAAAAATACTTTGTTACAATTTCTAATATCTGACGATTGCAAAGAGCTACAACAAAGTACCGTGCCTGCTGAAGAAACAGAGTTGGAAGCAATAATTGGTTTCTTAATTTTTCCAACAGGATTACGCGTGCACTTGTCGTTCTTAACCTCGAGACCTTTAGCAGATAAACCAGTAGAAGTTTTATTTCTACTAGTGTCATACAAAGGGGGGCGATGATGAATTATGTTATTCTCCTTAATCAAACCAATGTTTTTTTTCTTCGTGTTGTTTTTAACCCCTCCCTGCGCAACACAGACAATAGGCTCCAGAATAGGATTCAGCTTAGAATTAGCTATGGAATTAGTGCATCCCATGACTCCCTTAGATACTAGCTTGCAACCCATTCCCCTTTCTTGAGATAAATTCAAGTTGCTGGACATCACTGGACTGTTAGCATTGGGTTCACTGCTAACTGTACCTTTCTCCACACTATTGACCACCGGGCTAGAAATAAATTGACTATTATTAAAAGAACCATTATCATATACACCCAACTCACCCTGGTCATCGTGAGAATCTGAATGTAACGAAAAAACATTATTATTGGGTTGATTAGGAATAACTTCTTTAGGCAAACTTTCCTCTACGATTTCTACAACCTCAACTCTGTTGACATTTGAATTTGGAAGAGCAACCAAAGCCAAAGAATGCATTGTCTCCTCAACTAATTCTCTATCTAGCTCAGCGTGATCAAGGTTATCACTTGCTGAAACTACATCCTCCATGGATCCCAACTCTTCTTCCTCGTTAGAACTATCAATCGAATCGTCACGGCCATCATAATTGGGCTTTGCAGGACTAAGAATACGCATAGGCCCATAAGAATCCTCAATAATTCTCATCGAAAAAATTTCTCCATTAATGATTGCCTCAAAAACATCATCAATAACCTTGTGACTTTTGGTCCTCAACATCAAACGTGCAACATCCATGGTGTTTTTCTTCATGGTGCCATCATCCGCGTTAATAAACATACCATAAGCCTTACAAATGAGGTCGAAAAAATCAACATTTCAAGCATGTGCTGGAATACCATAAACACGGACCCACGACACTCTTTCATTATCCACTGCGCTAGTTTCCCAAGGTTTTATAAGGCTGAACCATTGTTCCAGCCATTCTTTTGCGTCTGCCTGAAGTGCCTGAAGCTCGCCCTCCTGTTGTTCTTCCATCAAGACCAGGTTCGCACCTAAAGGTGTGATCTTTACTCCAAAATAACCTTGACTATGAAAACCTTCTTGAATATTATACGACATTCCAGGTTGGACAACTTTTCCCACAAAAGCTCGCTTAAGACGTTGAAGTTCTTCTTCCTTTGCACCAAAACTCACCCTACGTAATCCTTGATTGATCTGGTATGAAACACCATTGTTCTTCGCCCCCTTCTTGACAGCCTGTGCATAAGAATTGTTATGATCTTCAACGTGAACATGAACAGCTTCTCTGCCATGTTGTCTTTCTTCCCTCGTAGCCCCTGTGCCATTGTGGCCCTTATCTCTAGACACATAATCTCGCTGCCTAACCTCTCTCTGAAAACGTGAAATGTTAACAGAGATTTTGTCCCTGCCAATTATGATCCCATCGAGTTCATACTCAAAGCTCCTTGTGTTACTAACATTTTCAAAACGTGCAAACCCAAAGCGCCTACCTCTCTTGTCCCTCCTATCTGGGATAACAACTTCTACGATATCTCCGTACTTGTGAAAAATGTTTGACATTGCCTTCGCTCCGAAACTATCCGGAAAATCAGTGAAAAAATAAGTGACATAAGGTATCTCCTTTTCCCTATGTTGTCTGGTGGTTGTTGCGATATCGATTCTGCCGTGGCCGTTATTTCTTCGTCTTTGGTTCCTGCCGATCACTTCATTCCAATCTTGCTCGCTATTGCGTCCCATAGTTGTGAATATATGAAAATAGCTCTGATCGCTAGAGTGTAAACGAAAGAAAGATGAACAACACAAACCCTGACATCAAAACACAACTCAAAAGATCAATGTATACCGATAGTTGCTATATCCTTGATGTTGCTTGATATTGCTAATTCTGATCGCCGTCCCCTATCCTTCAGAAAAACCTCTTCGCCGTTCAGTTGCTTCGCCAAAACTGGTCCCCAGCCGAGGGAATCTCTGTTACCAGAGAAACCGGACTAGGACTTTAAACTCTCGTTTGGCTAATCAACCGACAATGAAGACTGTGAGAAAGGAGGGAGGATTCATATCAGATGTTTAAAAAAGGGTTCACAAGATTGTTGTTTCATCAGCAAAACAAAAATAGACCTGCCTCGTTAAAAAACCTTCCTAGTAAAACCCAAAGGGATAAAACCTAGAGAAGGGAAAAAGAGTACAGATCAATAACCATATACACCAGAACTTGATCCTGCTGATTATTATACAGAGTAATTAGAAGAAGATTGTCAATGCCTGATATGAAGTTGAGTTGAAGATGTGTCGAAGATTGCTATTCCGAGGAATTAGAAGAAGATTGATCCTGAAGATTCCTCACAAGCATTTTATCAAACAGTTGGAGAGCATCTTTACAAACAATTTTATGTAATAAGGCTTGTGAGACAACGAATCCATATAGTAAAGCCCATAGTTACAGAAGTCTCGGGAAAACTCCAGTCACGAGACAGAGGAATTTTAATGTTGAAGTTGAATTTCAGTGTCGGAGAAGAATTGATGAGAGCGACACGAATTTTCTCGGCGAGCAGATGGAAGACGAAACCAAAAAAACCTGATCTATCTAAAGATAAGGATGTATGAGAAGGTTCATTGTTGATTCCTACTCTCATTTTATAATATTAACAATTTTTATTATTTTTAAAAGGGGATGCATCAAATTATACCGATGTAACATTTGAGTAATGTTACACCGCTCAATAACGCTTCAACGAATACAAATTTTACAAAATTCACCGTTGGATTGAAAGTTTATATCATATAGATCATCCATGTTCAATTTTACAAAAATCTAAAATCGTTTGATAAGTTATTGAGACCGATCAAGATTAACGCTTTATGTGTTTTACTTTTTATTGAATACCGTTAAGCTTGATCAATCTCAATAAATGTCAAACGATTTTATATTTTTATAAAATTTAACATGAATGATCTATATGATATAAATTTTCAATCCAACGGTGGATTTTGTAAAATTTGTATTCGTTGAAGCGTTATTGAACGGTGTAACATTACTCAAATGTTACACCGGTATAATTTGATCCCTCCCCTTTTTGAAATTATAAATATAATTGAAATTTATATGCAAAATTAACTACTTTTAAACTAATTAATACTACTATTCCTAATATATCCTTACTTAAACTATTTTTATTTTAGCCATTTATTTCACTTTTACACGTTTACGCTTTTCAAAATGAGTAATATAGTAAACTTAACAGTGTTTTGCATTAAATCAAGAAAATTAACTACACTTAACTAAATTTATTAGGAGAATGTTAACATGTGCATCAAAGGTACATGTTAAGAAGATAAATGTGGTAATCTTTAAATGTTAAGTTTCTGAATTCAACTCTTTAAACATTAAATATTTTGTATCATTAAATATTATATTTCTACTTTTAGATAGCTTAACATGTGTCTTTGGTGCACATGTTAACATGACTCAATTTATTAAACACCGTATAAACAATATTTTTTTGCTTATATTTATGTCCGGACGGACCGGCATGAATTTAGTGTAGCACCGTTTCTTTACTGCGTACGTTTGTACGATGAACAACGTTCCTCTTTACATGGACGTTCTTTAACTGCCACATGGATGCTTTCTTTGTTTCTTTTTAATTATTACTAGTATAACTTACCCGTGCTATCGCCCGGGTTAATGTATTTTTTTTCACACATGAAAAATATGGATTATTAAAATTTTAATATTGTGATTTTTTTAATTATTTGTAAAATTAATTTTATATTTAATGTAATAGTTTATTTAAATATGATAAAAGATCCAAATTTTGGATATTTTAAGGAGAAATGACATAATGGAGAGTGATATTCCACTCCCCGTTCCAAACTCACATGTTCATATATTTATTCTTTTATTTTCATAAGAAAAAGTCATTATGCAAAAACTAATCTAACGGTTAATATACTTGTTCTTAATCGTCATCTCTCTCCTTTAGACATTTGTTTTCTTCAGAAATATTTTATCTCATGTCCCCGTGTGAAAAAATTTCACATTTGAGAAGCAAAATGGGCCGATTTTAATTTTAATATTATTTATTTAAAAGTAATGAACAGTAGAATTATTTGTCATTTGCTTGACACAAAAAAAATTTATATAATTTTTTTAAGCATATCTCATTTGTTAATGTGCAAATTTTAAAAAATGTCCAAATTTATATAATTTTTATTTGTTTATTTCAAAAATTATATTGAACAAATAAATAAGAAATAACCAACAATAGCAATAGATTTTTTATTTAAAAAAAAAACCAACAATAGCAATAGATAGAAAAAAAAAGTAGTGATTCTGTCCAAAAAAAAAAAAAAGTAGTGAAGGTGAGAAGAGAAAATAGAGAAGGGGCGTTGAGACACTAAATGACCCTCACACTTACATATTGACCCGTATATATAGAAACTATAGTGGATTTTTGGTCCTTAATTTTTGAAATTTCCATACATTTCAGCATTGATTTAATTTAATCAATATATATTCCAAAAATGAGTTGGTCAATAATCAAAAGTTTCCATATGTAAAATTTCAATTGTATCAAAATATTAATATATAGACATTTGTTCATAAAACCTGATTGAACAATTTCTATATTTATAATTGAGCACTAATGACTAAAGGAAAAAACATAGAAGAATGACATATCAGCAAAATGAATTGAGAGATTGTCACGTGAGATTTTGACCGGTAAAAGAAATGAGAGGACGCCACCTAAGAGAATGATGAATGAGAGGATGCCACATTGGATTAATAAAAATTAAAGTTCATAAGAAAGTGACACGTAGATTTGTTTCCTTGAGAAAAAACTCTTAAACATATAAATAATAGATTCACAAAAATAAAGATCTCCTTTTTTTAAAAAAAAGAAGTATAAAATAAAAATTGCAATAGAAAAATATACAATAATGATGAACTTAATACTATTGGAAAAATACATCATTTGATTAATTTGTTGATAGATTCATCAAGTAAATACATCATTGATATTCCAACTTGTATCCAAGACATCATTGATATTGATAAAGTGCTATAAGCAAGATTTTTTAAAAAAACAAAACTACAGTTGTTAAAATAGACTCCGAGCTCTCAATTCAATCCATTTTGTGAGAATGTGATGCATTTCGTCTTGCCTCTCAATTATTTCCCTGTCACGAAAAATAAATAGGATTAATAAATAAAAAGATGACCAAAAGAAAATAATCTAAAAGGTAAAACAAACAATATATTAAAAATATAAGAAATATCGAACAAAGAAGAAAAAATAAAGAAATTTAAAAAGGTGACAATATACAGAAAAAATAGTGATTATCGAGAGAGAAGAATAAGAGATAATGAAGATTGAAAAATTGTGAGTTTTAGAGTTCAGACAAATATTATATATATAGTAAAAAAAAATGGACAAATGAGTAATTTTGTCTTTAATATGAAATTAAATTCATTAAAAGTCAAATATATTGATTCCATTTTTAATTTTAAAAATATATTAGTAAATTAGTAATTAGTAAATTAGTAAATAAGACATATTCCATTATATTATAAATAAATTAAATAAATTAATGCACATGAATATAACACACATATTCCAATTTTTTTAAATAATAATAAAATATTAATTATATTATGTGACTCTATATAATTATAAAATTATGAAAATATATAGTTGTTTTTTTTACCGTAATACAATATATATATATATATATATATATATATATATATATATATGTGTGTGTGTGTGTGTGTGTGTGTGACCTTAGTATTTTGATACACGACCATTTAGAAAAAATTTTGTGAGAGAATAATTTGGAGACCATAAAGATTTAAAAAAATTTTAATTGAATTTGAAGACCATAAAAATTATTATATCTAACTGACAATTATACCTAATTATTATATGCAGTTGGCAATCTTCCTTTCATAAAAAAAAATTTAAAAACAATTGCTTTAGTACAAAAATAATTTTTTTTTGACGAAATTGGTACAAAAATAGTCAATTATTTCCTTTTAAAATTATTTTTAATAGGTGCATTAAATTCGATTTATAAATAATAATTGAAAAATGATTGAATTTCCAAATTAGCCAAAGATTCTAAGTAAAATGATATCATCATGTATTAGAGAAATTGCAAAGACCTTCATAGTTAGCCACATAGGAATTGGAGAAATATTAGAATGCCACATAAGACATGGATCAAGGAAATGGTGCCACATAAGAATAAGACCATGAGAGAGAAACTCCTAAATATATAAATAATAGATTATTTTTTTTAAAACAATTAAATCCTTGTCGGGTTGTATTGCCGGAAATATTGTAGGGTCAAGTGAGACATATTTTAAAGTGTTTGAGTTGTAAAAATACTTAGAAAATAGTTGAGTTGTTTAAATATTTGGAAAGTGTAAAATAAAATAAAATAAAATATTAAATGAGACTCATTTAAAGAACTCAAATGAATTAGATGGATGTGAGTGCTTTAATCTACGGTATATGTGAGTACCTCAAAACCCGTGAAATTAAAATTTGTCATTAATTAAAATTTATCAAATTCAACCGTCTTTATCAAATTAATTAATTAACTATATTCATTTATTTTAGGAGAATGTTAAAGCACATGTTAAGGAAATAAAAATGAAAATCATTAAATGCTAATTTGTGTATTTTAACTTTTGAAGTATTAAATTTCTTGTATCATTAAATGTTGATTTTCTATATTGGAATATCTTAGGGCACATGTTAACAAGACCCTTTAATTTAACCCAATTCCCATTTAGGTTTATAAAAAATTTGCAAAATTTGAAGGAAACGAATAATGAGGATTAAATTGTAAACTTTCAATGACCCAAAAAAAAATTGCAAACTTTCAAGAGTGACTGAGCGAGGTAACAATAGTGTAATTGTGGTGGTCTGACAACGACATTTGGCTAGGCCAAAGTAGGCATGACAATAGGACGGGGTGGAGACGAGTTTTGCCCTCCCCAAACCCAAACCCATAAAGTTTGGGTTTCCCCAAACTCATCCCAAATTCGAGCGGGGATAAAAATGATAACCCCAAACTCATACCCAACGGGAATCAGGTATCCCCATCGGGTTTCGGGTATCATCATTACGCCTCTTTCTACATGAATTTAGATTATATTTTAGTATTTTTTTATTAAAAAAAAAGTTAAATGTCCAAAATTATCTTCTCTCAACAATATATTTTTTTAAACAAAAAAAAAATAGAGAAAATGTTTTGTTTAATACTCAAATTAAAATAAAAAATAAATATATGAACGTAATTTAAGAGATTGTTTAAGTGTTTCTAATTTAAAAGAGATGAAATCTAATTTTTAGTATAAGCGGGGCGGGTTCGGGGACGAGCTCGAGATGAGTATCAATGTACCTATTACCTGCCCCAAACCCATCTTTTGAAATCGGGGAAAACCCAAACCCGAACCCAGTCAACTCGAGTTTTCCCCGTCAAAACGAGTATGGTTTTAATAGGTACCCGCGGGTATGAGTTTTATTGTCGTTTCTATGCCAAAGGGAGATGGAGTTGTTTCATGTCATGTGTTTATTTTCATTTTTTCTTAATTTTCAGGGGGTGATCACTCTCCGGTACTCCACCATGCATGCCCTTTAACATTTTTAAACCTGTTATGAACTATTCCTAGAGAATAACAAGAATAGAGAAGAAGAGATGAAGGAGAGAAAGAGAAGAGAGAATAGACTCTTGTATTGTTCTATTCAAGGTGTCATTTACATTGTGAGATAGTCATATATATAGGAGATTACATGGGCCAAGAATATGGGCCTAGACTAATGGACATCCACATCTATATTATTCATAACACTCCCCCTTGGATGTCCATCGATTATATGCCTCATTAAAACCTTACTATTAAAAACCCAGTGGAAAAAATCATAGTGAAGGAAAAAGAGTACAACATCCTTTGTGTGTGAACTGCCTCGTTAAAAACCTTACCAGGAAAACCCAGTGGGACAAAACCACGGTGAAGGGAAAAAGAGTGCAGAACATATTTATATCTCCCCCTCATAAAGACAATTATTATACATGAGATGAAAAATCAAATAATCTTCTGTACTAGCTGCTCCAAAGTTTTACTAAAAGTTGACTCTGTAGAAAAATCTGCCATATCTTCTTTATTATACTCTTCTCTAAATTAGCACTGCGTCTGATATTATCTTCATGTTGAGTTGTTGCAGGAACCATCATTTTGTAATAAAACAACGAATTTCTTGTATGTGTTGAATTACAATCCTCAACAAAAACATCTTCTCAACTTGCTTGATGTAGTGCTAAAATCTTCACATGATTGGATGATATTGTTGTTTCTTTAAAGTATAAATAATTGTATGCTTTGCTTTACTTCAATATTTGGGTTGGATGAATAGGCAAAAATAAAATACTACGAAATTATAGCAAATATATTAGTGAGCTTAATTGAATTAAGATATGGTACTTCAGGACCAATTCAAAACGTTAAAACACATATTTCACATGAATTGAGTATTTCAGATGCTACTCAACTTAATTAATTTTGAATTCACTTCAGGTGAATATGCTTCTTGAAAATCAATGATTGACATTTATCAATATACTTGAATAACAATTCAAACTCTAAACATTTTGTTTTTATTATTTTTCTCTTGAAAACTTATTCATATCGATTTATCTCCATCTGCAGATGAAATGGACTACTGGTCAAAAAACATTTCGCTTTGCAAAGCTAGTTTAATTTTGTATCAATTGTGTCTGTCTATTTAGTCAATCATTTCATTGGCTATAATCCTTAATAGACTTTGATTTATGATCCTCATTGTCATTTATCACATATATAGCGCTTTATTATGTGCAAAAATATTGTCAACGTTGACTTCATCTCGGTTTCATCGTATTCCATTCATGACATAATTTATTGAGATCTCTTTATTTTCATAAATTTTAGGTACCTAATAAGTTCTTCTGGAACTGAAAAATCAATTATGTCAAATGCTCTTTTGAGATTTTCATATCCTTACTTGGGTCATCTTTCTTTTTTTAGCTCCGTATCTTATTTGAGAAATTTATCCTTGAAACCGATTTGCTTACCATGCTTCAAGCGTGGTTAAAAATCATTTGCAATATTAGATTGTCCAATAGAGACATTCATTTTTATTGGAGCATTAGCAGCTGTTGATTGATTTCATAAATTTTGCAAATGAGTTATCTTTTGAACTTCTGGTTCATATTGATTTCTAAGAGGATCAAAATAACAATTATTAATTTATTTCAAAACATTTCCATTGAACTTCTAGTTCATATTTTTAGCTGCTTATTATCTCCCCCTAATATTGGGAAAACTAATTCACCAATTGATAATCAACCCATAAAGTTGTAAAAAAAATCTCCAATTATTGGCTCACTTTGGAGATTCATATAAAAATTATTTTCCCAATATTCTTTTACTACCCATTTAAATGCATTATATTGGAGCAATTGAGACGTACCCAACACATCCAAAAATGTTTATATGGGAAAATAGGTTTATAAACTAAAATTCAAATAAATTAGAGGAGAGCTTATGTATATAATAATTTGTTGGCATGATGCTATTCAATATCTCAACATACATGTTTGAGTGTTCCCAACTATAACTTAGAATGGATCTTCAGGTCCATTATTTTTTGTTTGTATGAACATATTTCACAAGATGTTTGGTATAAATTTCAATTAACATATGATATTTATCAAATACTTTCTAGAATAATATATATAAAATGATCTCTTAAAAATAATCTCACAAACTTCTGGTTGTGAGTTTATAACAAACATACATGTGACCATTTGGTTGATGCATCAATTCAAATTTTAGAAATCTAATCGGTCCACATGATCGGTGTATTGATTTACAAATATCACCTTATATATATTCTAAAAAATAAGAGACGCTCGTTTTCTTAATTTATCAATTTTCTTTGCGAGCTAGTAATACACAAAAAAAATATTAGATTGAATGAACTTCTGGTCATTCAATACATATCCATAGAAAATTTTTGCATCATTATAGATCAGAGATGACCCAACTGATCTTGCCAATTACAAACTTATTATGATTTGTAAACTTCCGGTTTACAAGAACGTGTGCTTCAATTGCACAAATATATATAAGTATACCCCAAACTAGAGGCAAATGTTGACGTAAGATAAAGATACAAGATGTCCTTCATTTGTTTCAATATGATATTTATTTATGTGAATTTCCTCCAAGCATAATAAATTTCTTTAAGAACTTAAAAATATATAATACATTAGTAAAATGTAACTTTATTTCTTTACAACACTTACTCTTCCGGAGCCTTCAATAATTTTGTACTATTTCAAAATTATATGTGCAATTGCACTATCGGTAAAAAAAAAAAAAAAAACACTTATAAACACTCATCAATCACACATGAGCTTCTGAAGGTTTAATTGAAGAGAAAAGAAAATATGCAAATTAATTGAATCTCAACTGTTGCTCTTTTTGAAGAGAAGAATAGTAGCCAACTTTAAAACAAATATATATATATTGGTCCGATCTTTAGTTAAAGAAACTGACAGATGAAATAAATTTCAATAAAACCAAAACAAATTAATGTGAGATTTATTTTCTAAAACATAGAAGACATTGAGAATAATGGTGTCAACTATAAAACAATTATCACAAGAGATAACGACCATTAAGGTGAATGATAATCGATGGTTTCAATTTATTTAATAGATATAAAAATAGAAGACTAACAATTAAAAGATTGAATAAAAATAATAAAGGTCATGTCATGAGTAAGATTTAAACTGTAACTGAGATATATAAATCTTACATTATTATGTAACCGATCTTACACTAATTACACTAACATTACAAAAAATTATGAAATTTTAATAGGTACTCATAGTAGCTATAAAAAGTAACGGCAATATGTAATTTATTTTGTAACCGAACTTACTCAAAACCAATTCATACAAATTAATGATTAAATAGAACTAATTAACAATTACCGATAATGTAATAATTCATGATTATTATGTAACAAATTAATTTGTGATTATGATGACAATTAAATGTTATAATTCATATTCTTTATTTTAAAAGATAATGTAAATAAAACCACTAATTTAACAATTAAAAATAATATTAATCGTAGCTATAAAGTAATTAAGTGAATTTAAAAGCAATATACACCTTTCATAATACTATTATTTCAAATCAATTGTATAATATGCATAATATATCGAAAAAAATAATATAGAATATCCATTGAAGGTTGTATATAGAATATGCAAGCCAAAATTTTATGCGATTAATCTTTTTGCATACTCTTAAAATCATTTCTCAAATTTGCTACTTCAGGAGCATAATCGAGAACTATATAATTAATGTTCAAGAAATATTGAGAAATATTTATATATAATGAATAATCTAAACATGATCTTTAATTATATTGTAAGAGCAATTCATTCTTCACGCAATCCTTCAGGGATGCGTGATATTAACCTTCTATAGTTCTCAAAGAACTATGTCCTAAATTTCAAAACATTGATATAAAATTTCATTCTTTGCACAATCCATCGGGGATGCTTCAATATTAAGTTTTTTTTTTCTTTAGTTCTTCAGGAACTATATCAAAATTAATCTTCATTAACAATCAAAATTGTATTATTTGAGCAATCCTTCGAGGATGCTTTAGTGTTAAATTCTTCAGGAATTCAACAAGATTAGGTATGATTAAACTGTAAAAATATAAATAAATAAACAAATGTAATCATGAATTATAGTAATAACAACAAAATAAATAAGATAAGAGTAAATAAGTTGCTAAAACTCTAATAAAAATTATAAATTGTTAGAACTCTACAAAAATTGATGAGATTATCCTTCGGGGATGTATGTATATTGAATTCTTCAGGAATTCATATGAAGTTCTTCATGAACTATATAACATTGTTATAATCTAAAAATAATCATTTATGCAATCCTTCGGGATGCATATAACATTGAATTCATCAAGATTTCATGGAGGACAAAATTTGAATTTTTAAGTTCTTTGAGAACTATATAATAGATCTAATTGTACGATCCTTCATAGATGTATCCGTAACGAATTCTTCAAGAATTCGTCGAGAATAAAAATTGATTCTTAAATTGTTCAAGAACTGTATAACATATCAAATCAGTTATTTATGCAATCCTTCAGGGATTGATGTTTTTGAATTCTTCTAAAAGATTAACATGATATTGATTTTACTTATATCTATGAATCTTCGGGATTCATATTTTAAAAGATATTTTACGGTACTTTTATAAGCGTATGCTTATGAATCTTCAGGATTCATATTGTAAAATTTGATCATACTATGAATCTTCAGGATTCATATTTTAAAATTTCATCACACTATGAATCTTCAGGATTCATATCAACACGATACTTCTGGATCGTAGGTTTGTGAATCAATATAAAAAAAACGAGAAGAAAAAAATCTGAAAAAATAGAATAAAAAAAATCATAGATAAAATAAAATTGTCACTTTTCATTGTTGCTATACCTTTCTTGAAAGGGAGAGACTATCGTGCTGATAACGTGTTATGAACTATTCCTTGAGAATAACAAGAATAGAGAAGAAGAGATGAAGGAGAGAAAGAGAAGAGAGAATAGACTCTTGTATTGTTCTATTCAAGGTGTCATTTACATTGTGAGATAGTCATATATATAGGAGATTACATGGGCCAAGAATATGGGCCTAGACTAATGGACATCCACATCTATATTATTCATAACAAAACCTATATAATTATTATTTTTACAAATATTGGTTGTTATGAAACAAATTGTGTATATTATATAAATTCTTCCTTTTCTATATTAATTAATAGAACGAAAACATGACAATATTATTTCAAATTGAAATTTATTTATTTAGATTATTCATAATAATTGTTGTGTTTGTAGATACACACTACAACAAACACACTAAGAAAGTACAATTATAAAATATCAAACGCAGCAACAATAAATATTTTCACACTTGCCCTGTTTGTTAAATTTTTTGTTACAGAAAAAATTACATGGTCCAGTTGTACATCCTGGTGGCCCAATGGCAATGCATCTTGGTGGTACAGCTAAAAAAAATAATTTAAAAAATAGAATGTCATTAGAAATTGTGTGTGAATTAAATAAATGCAACCCCTTGAAAAGGAGTGAAAATTAGTTTTAGACTTTTGGATCATATGAAAAGAAGGTAAAAGTTGCAAACTTTTTTCACATTAAAAGTTTTATTTTAAGAAAATGTTAATTAGTACTCCCTCCATTCTTATTTATAAGCAAAATTCTACTTTTTAGATTCATTCAATAATGAATGTATTTGGTCTATAATATATGCCAGATACATTAGTTATTCAATAAATCTAAAAAGTTGACTTTTGCTTATAATTAAAAATGGAGCATTAAGAATACTTGTTAAAGATATTAAGTACATGTTAAAAAAATGTTAGGGATAGTACATATTAAGTACTAGTATATCTCGGTAGCACTAGTTAAATTTAAAGAATTAGAAGTAGTAAAGTTGTCTTCAAATTATTTAATAAACGTTTTTAAAATGTAAAATATGCTTTTTTATAACGTAAAGTTTACTACTTTCATATTTTTTAACTAGTGTTAAAGGCATTCATTAGCATGACCATTAAAATTATTTTAAAACTTGTATAATTAATATTCTTAAAATATGAAAAAAAATGTTATTTTTAATGCAAAAAAATATCTTTTTTGTTTTTTAATTGGTGCCTTTGAAATACAGTACTATTTAGCATGACTCTTTTCATTGTATTTAGATAATAAATAAGGAAAAAACTATGGTTTTTATTTGAAGGGGAAAATTAATTTTTTTAATGGATTATATTGAGTGCGATATAGATTGGTGGATGGAGTTATAAAGTTTAACTAGACCCTTACCCGTGCGATGCACGGGTGTGATGCGATTGTTTTTATTTTACAATTACATAAAATTGAAACATTAAATATTATCAAAATAATCATAATAAAATAGAGCATCCGAGATTTAAAAGATTTATTTTTTAAGAAAAAGTGATGTGGCATTGTAAGTGAGTGGTTAAATGAAGAAATATTATTGGTTTAAGGATTATGGTTTACTTTACATGAGTAACAAAATAACTATCTAAAATTTATATATACAGGAGTAATATGATATATCTCCGCACAACATATAAATCTATTTAAAACACACAAAGGATTGGATGAAAAGAGATGTGGCAAAATCTAAGTCATACAATTGGCATATAAATAGTGACAGAATTAGAAAAACTCAAATAAAACAAATAAAATTAAAGGGTACATACCTTTTAAAAATATTCCAAAGGGACATATGTGAATAGCACCAACCTCACAGTTCAGTTCTTTTGAGTAAGAGATGATGACCCAAAACCTAAAATCAAAAATTATAAAAATAAGTATATCAATAAAAAAAATGAATAAATAAAAAAGTAAAGGAAAGGAAAGTAAAACAACTATTACATAATTCAATTAAAAATAAAGTATATATTATTTAATTTGTAACATAATAGAATATGAATACACATATACAGTAGCACTTAACTAAACCTATAAATGGATGTGCAACACAAAAGTTGAATGTATAATCTGCAACAAACAAAAAATGTCAAATTCTCTTAATTTTATTTGTTATGCAAAAAGTTAATTTTCGCAAAAAATAAAATAACTACAACAAATCATGGTTTTAGAAAATAACATAAGTATTTATACCTGATGCACAAAAGATGAAGAAGCAAGATAATGGAAAGAGAAATTGCACATATAAGATATGAAAAAAATCTATTCTCACGTTCAACCAAAAAAACAAATGGTAATATTGTTAAGCACATGATTGAGCATCAGGGGATGAAAATATTTGTTTCTAACATTCGTAACGGTTAGTTAGGAAAATATGAATAAGATACAAATTAAAACAATTGTATCCTATATATTAAAATATTGGTAGAAGAGTCAAAGGGATGAAAATTGAATTGTGACTTAAGAGATGAAAATATATAAACGGAAGTTACAAAGTTAATTAGTGTGTATTTTTGTATTCTCCTTATTATAATATAGTAAGCAAAAATTATTATATTCGCTAAAAAAAGTAAAGGGTAAGTAAAGGCTTGAGTGAGTGTATATTAAAAAGCCATAAGTATATAAATGTAGAATATGAAAAGTATAGAGATGACAATAATAATAATAATAATAATAATAATAATAATAATAATAATAATAATAATAATAATAATAATAATATAAGTAGAAATGATGTGGTATTGTAGAGTGATTTAATTGGATTTAAATAGATGATGTGTCTAAATAAAACAATTTAATTGGTCTAAGTGGATTAGGGTTAGGAGAACTATTTAGGAATTATATATATAGATAAGGAGCTTCTTTTGTTTAAAGTTCATTTTAAAAAGACATATGACTCGGTTGAATAGAAGTATTTGATACGGTGGTGGGTAAAATGAATTTTTCAATAAAGTGGAGAAGGTGAGTAATGAAATGTGTAAGCTCTTCTCCGACTTCTTAAAGGTTCAAGAAGATTGTAAACAAAGTGGAGTTTTCATATTGTCGCGGGATTTCTCTGTGATTTTGCCTACTATGTTAGAACAAACATATACTCGTAAAAATTATATGAGTATTGAAGATTTTTTATTGTTGTTAAGTAGTCTAGTGACTATCCGTAAAAAAAAAAGTAGTCTAGTGACTAAACTCACACACATACATTGTGAAAATAGGAAGTCCCAATTTAGATGCATATCAACGTCTTTATAACTATCAACTAAATTGTACTTACGACACAACACGACTATTATTACAACGACTAGATCGAAGCTATGATTGGGCTTTTTTTTATTTTAATAAGCTTTGTTTGGGCCTTTTTTTTTTGTTTTGATAAGCTGTAATTGGACCTATATGACACGAGTCCATGCTTCTCGGATCAGCAAACGACGCCGTATCGCAGCAGTTATTCAGATTTTCCACTGCTTTCCAGTTTCCACCCCAGTATAAAATCAGAGCTTCTCCATTTCGATTTTTCCCCGCTCAAATTTCCGTTACTTTCTCGCACATTCATTTTCCTTTCACATTAACTCGCTCGTTTACTCGCTAGCTCAGAAACAAGATCGCCAAAAATGGAGGACATGGATGATGAAATCGATGACGTTCCTCAGGTCTATTCCTCACGCATCTTTTTCTTCCAATTTTTCGTTTCTTACCGCGTAGAAAATGCGAGAAAATTCCACAAACTTAATTAAATCCTTTGATTATTTATGCTAATTAATTTTATTTTCCTTGACAATCACACACTTCGTTTCAGATCAACGAGGTTAAAACTGAAATCGGCGCAATTGATTAATTATTGCGTTTTTATAGAGAATCTGGAAAATTAAACAGTTAATTTGTAGTTAATAACGGTCTATAATCGTTTAATTTGATGAACTGAAGTTGATACTGAAATAGAGAGTGATTTTGCTTAATCTTTAATCCTATCTTCAAATAATTAATAATTTGCTATTTCAAGCTCAGTGTATGATAATCAATAATAAGTCACAGTTATTAATTAGACATCTATGGCGGGAGCCGGGAGGTGTGGCCTTATATTGTGCTGCTGAATTAAGAGTTACTGGAATGTTCAAATTAAAGAAGAATAAGTTTCAATTTAGTGACGTGATTTCTTTTGTGTAAGAAATTTCTTAACATGATTTATATAAGCTGACAAGTATTCTTGAGGTCTATGTGTAATAAAGTTAAGTACTAAATTCTAAATTGAGTTTTAAATAAGTTTATTCAACATGTTTCATATTAGATTAGAAGTTAGCATATGAAAATATTATAATTTCTTAGAGGTTACACATAAATAACTCATCAGCTTCGATGCTTAGTTCTTGTAATATTTTTGCTTAAATTGATAATTTACTCCACTGTAATCTCAGTTCTTAATTGGATTTTTTTGAGTTATGTAGGTTTACATGGCCTGCATACAAAATGGTCATAGGTAAGCTTTCTTTTAGTAGCTCAAATATCTGTTGCTAGAAATTGCCAACCAATCTAGAATAAAATTGTTTGATGCAAGAATCAAATCATAGTTTCTGTGCATGATTGGAGGTGAAATTGTGTGAAGAATGATGTTGCAGGATGGTAGTTGAAATTGAGTGGCCAACTGTTTCAGAAACATTGATAATTAAAAATAATATAAAAATTATAATATGCCGAGTGATTGGTAAAAAGTGGTTAGATAACTATAAAAGGTATATGCAGTGCATGTATGAATCCCATGATACAGGAACATCTCGGTTTGGGTTTAAATCATGTATTCTTGATTTGATGAACTCTCAAATCTTCTTTACAGAATTGGAGTTTCATATTATGATTCCAGCCTCCGACAGCTAAATGTGCTTGAAGTTTGGGATGACGGGGATAAAGGTTTTTCGGTTATTGATCTGGGTATGATTTCCCCCATTATTGTTGTTGGATTTGATTTCAGTTTTAGTTTCTACGTTGCTCCTGGTTGCGGTATTCCATCATGGTTGAAACTGGAACCTAATTGCTTTATGTGTTGTCGTTTCACCCTAATTTCATTGTGTCACTATTGTGCTCCACATGCCCCTAATGACTTGCAGTAAATGTTTTTCTTATTAGTTATGGGTTGTAATGTATGAATGTCTTATGGCTTCAATGGCTAATGCAGTGAAATTTCAAGCAAACCCTCTGGTCATATACACAAGCACTAAATGTGAAGAATCTTTCTTGGCTGCTCTGCAACGAAGTGGTATAGTGCACATCATGTGGTTGAATTACAAAAACCTAGCTCTTGGATCATTTTACCAATTGATGTAATGCAGATGAAGTAGCTGAGGCTCTTACAGTAAAGCTTGTGAAAAGTTCAATATTCAGCTATGAGCAAGCGTGGCACAGGTATTGAAGCAGCTAAAATCTTAAAAGAATTTTTTTATCAAGTGTTTGCAGTGCGCTTGTCAATGATATGTTGCTAGAATAATAAATACAAATGCTCTAGACAATACATATTCTAGGAATATAAAGAACTAATTACTGACCAACCTGTTTTATATAGATACTCTTCCCAGAAAAGTTAGGACCAGTAATGATACAAACTTTCTTCTTTTGTACTTGTTCTAATTAACATGCATAATTTTTCACTACTGGTCCTAACTTTTGTGCTTTTCTAGTCCTAACTTTCACTACTTGTACTTGTATACTCTTCTTTTGTACTTGTTCTAATTAACATGCATAGTTAGGACCAGAAAAGTTAGGACCACAATAGGCGGCAAAACTCTTCTCCCTCAAGAGATACAAACTGTCTTCTTTTGTACTTGTTCTAATTAACATGCATAATTTTTCATTTTGATTTGGAACGAGGATATTGTATGAAATTTTATTTGGTGAATTGCCAATCTAATCGTTCCAATAAAAGGAAAAACAAAAATGGTGTGCTGAAATCTTAGCATTCATTTGCTTCTTCTTTCTCATTCTCTCCCTCTTTCTTTTACAGATTAGTTTACCTTCGGGTGGCGGGAATGGATGACGGATTAGACGTCAAGGAGAGGATTTACTTTGTGAGTCCGAAACTACTACTACTGCATTTTATCATCTTTGTTTCAATATATCATATTAGGGGATCTTCCAAGCATCTTAAGTTTGTTACATATAAATGCACCTGCTTAGATTAATAATGTAAATATTTTTTCTTTGGATATTTTTTACGTGTATTAAGTCTGGTGTTTGAATCATTGTTCCTTTCCTTCCATATATCAGTGCAATACTCCAACAGATTTACATGTATTTCTGCCCTTTATTCCATGTTACAATTGCAGTTGAGTTCCATGATGGACATGGGAAGTGAAGTACAAGTTCGTGCTAGTGGTGGCATTCTTGCAATATTAGAGAATGAAAGGATTGTAGACACTCTTGAGCAAAAAGAATCTGGAAATACATCAATTACAATAGATTCTTCAGCAGAAATTTCACTGTATCCTTACACATACTCGGCCCTTAAATGCAATCCATATTTTATTCTTCAACTTTGTGCTATTTGAAAGGAGATAATGTAGATTTCAACCCGTGTCTTTCTTTAAATTGGAGATACAGAAATAACTTTATCAAACTTGATGCAGCAGCTCACGAAGCATTACAAATATTCCAGATAGACAAGCACCCAAGCCACATGGGAATTGGTAGAGCAAAAGAAGGGTAGTTGCTGACTCAATCTAGTATATTATACTTTAAAATTCAGTAACTTTCTGAGGTAATATGTCTTAATTGCAGGTTTTCTGTATTTGGAATGATGAATAAGGTTTGTTGGAGCTGTTTAATTCAATTTAGTGAGTGCCAGTTTCATGCAACACATGAATAAGTGTTTGTCCTGAATGCAGTGTGTCACACCAATGGGTAGACGTCTTTTGAGGTGATAAGTAACAAACTATTAAATTTGTGAGATTGAATACTTATACATCTTAAACATTAAAACTTAGTGATTTTTTGTCGTATTCCCATTTCAGACAGTGGTTCTTGAGGCCCATACTTGATCTTGAAGTTCTAAACTACCGCTTAAATTCTGTATCCTTTTATAGTGTATTACTTTATTGTACATTTGTAGATGAACTAGCTATTTAGTAAAAAAGAACTGATTTTCTTTGATGGGAAATAGATATCTTTCTTTCAATGCTCAGAAGAACTTGTTGCTTCTTTACGAGAAACCCTGAAATCTGTGAAAGACATACCCCACTTGCTTAAGGCATGAAAATTCTCTCCTGATCCCACCTCCCCCCAATTTATTTGAATATGTTGTTGTCCTTCTAATAAGCTCTCTTCTATAGATCCTGTTTTCTTAGGGGTCAACTGATTATTGAAAAATAGTATGATGTATGCCCTTAATTGTTATGGTAATTATTGGATTTTTTAAAAACCATTTTCACATATATTGAGTATTATCAATATCTTGTTGAAATTTTCAAAAAATAAGTCAATATCTTGTTGAAACTGATATTTTAACTATTACATGCTGCATTGATATTTGTGTTTTATCTTATGAGTATAGAGTTTTGTTATGTGAAGATAGGCTGGTCCATTTTTGTATAATTAAGAATATGATGTTTCTCTGTTCAGCATAAGTTTATTTCTCTGTATACTTATATGTCCAAATATTTAATTTTCAATCAATCAAGAAATTTGACTCTCCGAGCTCCATATGCACTAGCAATGATTGGGCAGCACTTCTGAAGGTAATTTTGTCTTTGAGGCCTTTATTTGATTTCCAGTTATTGTTTTGTTGTGCTGTTTGAGGTCATGCTTGCTTCTACATGTAAAAGGTTCCTTGAGTTATTATGTTGTGATCCCAATTCCATTAACAAAAAGGCATAAACTTGTAAGCACCTTTGTTTGTATCCTGTTACTTGTTGCCTGGGGAACCGAAAGTTTGTTTCTAGTAATCCCCCCGCTCATATTATTCCTACTTTCTGTCTAAGCTTGTAAGTAATGATTGAAAAATAACGAAGTCTTGCTGCTGGAAAAATGACATGACATAAAAGTTGCAAACGTGACATAAAATCATTTAAACTATCTGGATTCTATTTCTACTCCCCGAGGTTTACTCCATTCTATTCTATATGGTTTGATTGTGATTTATAAAAAATGATATAAATATGTGAATTATTTAAATGTCATTTTTTGAAAAAAAAATAAATATATATGGATGGAATATCTTTTTCATAGTTTTCCTGGATTATCCATTATTTTTGTCATGATATGAGTATATTGGGCATTGATGTTGTTCTTGTACATAGCAGTATAAGTACGCTGTTAATTAATGAATTCATTTTGACACACAAGTTTGGTATGTATGAGAGGATGCCTTTACTCTTAGGATAAACATTATATATTCTCCTGTGAAGTTCAAACTGTTGAGAGTCACAGGAATTTGCCGATGAATATCACATTTTGGTGTCACAAAATTGTTCTTATATCTTTTTTTTTTTTAATCTTTTAAGAGCATCAGTGCACTATTGCATATAAACAAGATATTTGAAGTTGGAATTTCCGAAGGTCTTCAAGAAGAATTGAAGTACTTGAACTTGGATATTGTTGAGATGGTACGCATCCATTCTCTTCAAGTGCACTTGTATAGGTTCTAGCTTAAATGATTTTTTTTTAATGCGCAATACTACTGCAGGCAAATTCATGCATAACAACGGAGCTTGCTTATGTCTATGAGCTGGTATGTTATATTTTCTTATTCCTATTAATTACCAGAATGAGATGCAAAAACTAAATTGTGTATAATGGTGCTTTGATGATTTAAGGCATCCAATTTTATTTTATTTTAAAAAAGAGCATCTTTAATGTCAACACAATCTAGAGATTAGAAACTTATTTGATCCTTTTTTGAGTATGAGTGACATTTGTTGGTTATCCTTTAATTGGATTCCTGTTATAACTGACCATCTTTTACAGATAATTGGGGTTATTGATGTAAATAGAAGTAAAGAGAAGGGTTATATGACAGTGGTGAAAGAAGGTTTCTGTGATGAGGTTAAACTTCGATCCCTCAAATTGTTCCGCCAAGCATTTGCGTAGTTGTTCAACAGATGAATTAGTCCATAGCTGTTGAAGTTTTATTCTACTACATAAATTTTCTTCCTTCATAATGTAAAATTTGTTTTTTACTGTGGCTGATATTTTATTTTGGACTTTTGATAAATTGGTTATTCTTAGTTGGATGAGCTAAGGCAAATATATGAGGAACTGCCAGAATTCCTGGAAGAGGTAGTCTTTGATGAAAATTCAAAATTCTAATTCAGCAAAACAAATATGCTGTGTGTGTATTCATCATAATACATTTTTTTACAGGTTTCATCATTGGAACTTGCACAACTCCCCGATCTATGCAAGGACAAGTTTGTTCCATGTATTGATTATATACAGAAAATAGGTAGTCCTGACTATGAATAATTTTTGTATCCAGAAAACATGTAACGAGTGGTTTCACTGTTCTTGCTGAATTATATTTGCTAATAAGCGTATACTATTCTTATTTCTTAATACACTATTTCTTAGGCGACTGCTATATTAACGTGTTTTTCTTGCATATTTTTTTGTTTGCTGTAGGATATTTGATGTGCATCTTTGAAGAAAAACTTGAAGAAGCTACTCTCGAGAAACTTATAGAATGGGAATACACTGTATGTTGGTGTTTCCACTTTGTTTAAGTAATTTATTCTAATCAATATATTCTATTTTGATGGCAATCATTTCAAATATAGTTTTGTGATGAAGATGGAGAGACGAAAAGATACTTTTATCGTACGCCAAAGACAAGAGAATTGGACAATCTTCTAGGAGATATCTATCATAAAATTCTAGGTAATTACTTATTTATTTGATATTTCCCTGATGTCTTTTCACTTTTTGGCGGATCTATTGAGGGAAATTCAAAAAATAAGGTGCACCCAGTCTTTCATGCTGCAGCTTTAGAAAGTCAACAACCTCCACGTTTTTTATAGTTCTTTTATTATATGCTTTGTTTTCATCTTGGAAGGAGTCTGTTCCATTTATATTACTTATTTCCTTGTTCTGCATCTTGTGTTGGTCAGTAACAGACGAATTGCCCTCTCTTATTGTAAGGAGTTAGCTCCAAACCTTGATGTAACTCATTCAGAAAAACAGATTCATATATAAGATACATTACAGAGAATGTTATCTTGCTTCTAGAGTTGCAATACTTGGTCTTTGGTGCAAACATTTACTTGATTATTTCTGAATTCTGTCATTTAAGATATGGAGAGGGCGATCACTAGAGACTTGTTTTCACATGTATCATTGTTCTCAATCCATTTGATAAAGGTTTCAACTTTTGCGGCTGAACTGGACTGGTATGATCAATTTTTGTCATTATAATTACATGTGCTTGCCCAGGCATTTCATCGTTGATAATTTGTTTCCCCAGCTTTTTGTCAATGGCTTTGGTTGCTCGACAGAACAATTATGTCAGACCTTTATTGACCGAAGAAAACATGCTCGATATAAAAAATGGAAGGTTTGAACCATCTGATTCGTAACAAACCTCTTCATAATGGATAACTATTTAAATGACTAATGATAACAATTGATTTTGTTTGTAGGCATGTTTTACAGGAAATGACTGTAGACACATTTATTCCTAACGATACTAAGATTTTTCATGATGGTAGATAGTTATAGATATAAATAACTGATATTAGCTAAATTACGGCCAAGAAATCCTATTGGATATAATTTTACTGTTTAATCCCTGTTCAATTACTCTTTATCAGGAAGAGTTAATATCATTACTGGTCCTAACTTTTCTGGGAAGAGTATCTATATAAAACAGGTTGGTCAGTAATTAGTTCTTTATATTCCTAGAATATGTATTGTCTAGACCATTTGTATTTATTGTTTCAAATTGCAATAATGTTGAAGAGGCAGACCATCTTATTTTTAACCTCTATTTCTAATGTTCAAATATGTATCAGAACTATTGTTTTTAACAGTATGTGTACGTATCAACTGCTGATTGTTATTATTCATCTGATCTGACAACTCTAAATGCTACAATTATTAACGGAGTTTTGAATCTTGAAACCGAAAAACCCATTTCAGAATGAAGTTACAGATTGTAAATAAGTTACAGACAGTGATAAATAAACCCCAGAAGATTTACTGATTACTATACAACAATTTAACAAGTGATAAATACAAATGAAATATTTTTTTACTGCTTTGCAGGCCATACATCTCTGACTCTGTTGTATCATCAGTGTAATGTATTTTTGCCTATGATTTTGAGACATTATTACACCAATTGGACGCAGTCATTCGGTTCATGTGGTGAATGTTAGCTGGATGAGTCCGTTGGGCATGGGACCTTTTTGCATGTCATATAGAAGTTTCAGGAGTAACGAGGACAATTTTCTTTGGACAATTACAATTTTTTTTTCTAAATTTACAAACTTAAAATAACTTTATTTACTTGATGTGGCGAGCTTGTCTGTTTATGTACTTCACTTTAACAAGTTTTTATCGGTTTTGTAGTTGAACAAAAATATTATTTTGCATACAATTTTTCGGATACTTGATCCTTACTACATGATGCTATGGTAAAAAAAATAACCAAGTGTTTTCCAGGTGGCTGTAATTGTTTTCCTGTCCCACATCGGTAGTTTTGTACCAGCTGATGCAGCAACTGTTGGACTGACAGATAGGTATGCCTTTCTTGTATCCCATGTATTTTATTGTGAGACAGGAGTTCACCTTTGTATGTTTAGTAATTACAATCTTAACTTTTTAAAAAGAAGATATTACAATCTTAATGTTAACATTTTTTTTGGGGGATAAAAACTGCAGAATATTTTGTGCGATGGGAAGCAGGCTTATGACAGCAGAACAATCAACATTTATGATTGATCTACATCAAATTGGGATGATGCTGAGGTATGCCGAAAAAAGGCCGATAAGGATAACTCTATTACATTGAACTAAAACTAATCTTGGGCTAATCTGAATATTCACCTACTATTTTAACTGTGCGGATGACCCTTTCTTCCACATTACTCTTATAACTTTACAATAGAGGATCAGGAAAACAACTATAATGAAGTTTTCATTATAAACATATAAAAAGGATACAGTGTCTTATATAATTTGGAGGATAGTCTCACCCTAATAGTCAGGGATAAAGAGAAACAAAAAAAATTCAAAACCGTATAAGGGATTTAGAGGTTATATGTCAAGTTAATGCATGATAGAAATGTAGTTATAGTAAAAGATTTTATTGTTGTTTTTCCAGTAACAACCTATAGGTTTTGAATTTAGAGGTCATGTGGGAACTGATATGATAGAAATGTAATGATAGTGAGAGATTTAATTATGGTTGTTGTGGTGAAAACCTGCACCTGCAGGCATGCTACTTCACGATCTCTGTGTCTGGTGGATGAATTTGGTAAAGGTACTCTTACAGAAGGTCAGTTTCTTCAATGTTTGTGAAATGTCTAAAACATTAATATGTGTGTAATACATGTCTTTATTGAAGAGACTAATTTTTAGCATATATGTTTTGATCTCCTTTCAGACGGTGTTGGTCTGCTTGCAGGGGCCATAAATCACTTTATCACATGTGATGAACCTCCAAAGGTTTAACAGTTATATTCCTGAAATGTCAATCTTTTATTTCAAATTTGAAAATTGATGTAATTTTTAATTATGCTATGTTGGTGATGGACCATGCTCAGTTGGTTTCTCAATACTTTTTTATGGCCTGCCCTTGCCTCTTTAGTGGAAGCCGTCTTTCAATTAGATCTGCATGCTTATATATAGATTCAGCCTATGTTCATCTTAAAGGGGAAGACATTGTGATAATTCCATAAATGACATTGTGATAACATGTTCATCGTATTTGTCATTTGTTGTATGAATTTTGTAGGTTTTCATGTGCACTCATCTGATGGATTTATTGCATGGGTGTTCTTTGACCAAGGTTTTGTACTTATTCATTATGGTGGAGTTGGATGTTTTAAAACTGTCAATTGAGATAAATGATAATTAAAGTATGGTTTCCTTGGACTATTTTAGTCTGAGCAGATTAAGTTCTACACGATGAGTATACTGAGGCCTGAAAGACAATTCAACTCAAATGGAAGACATCGTATTTTTATATAGGTATCTTTTTGTTGATTGTGCCACGTGGTATGCTATGAATTATATTTACCTCACAAGGGCATTTGATGCCACGGCCCATATAACCTAATAAAATGCGAACCTTTTTATGGAAGACTCTGGATATGGGAAACTGTTAGCCAAAATTTATATATTTGAGCATACATTTGTTTCAACATTCCCATCCTGATATAGCTAATAGCCTAATATATAATAATATGTGCATGAGTGATTGTATTCGATGCGTTCAATGACATCCTCACACTTTCTAGATTATTTAAATTAGTATGGAACTAAAATGGTTCTTCATCTGAGGAGATTTCAGCTTTGTTATCAACTTATTTTCATATTGATGCAGACTTGTTCCAGGGCATGTGCATCATAGCTATGGTATGCTTTTGCTTTACTACTACTAATATTTGATATCAATTGAAATATGGATGGAAATGACACGAGTTCTTTTGGGAATCCTGCAGGGCTGCACTGTGCATTGCTTGCAGGTAATTTACAAGATTACTGTTTATATAAGGAGATACATGAATGTCTGTTTTCGTTATGGTTTCCTTGTAAAAGGTCTATGCTAAGGTTCTTAATTTTACTATAACACGATGGGAGGATGCGCGGACAGGTGAGTGGAAGTGGAATCTTTGGTTTTAAGTCTTAAAAATGAACATGTGATATATATTGGTAAAATCTTAGGTTTTTCTCCATAGAAGTAATGTAATGGCATTCTGATTCTGAGCAATCACTAAATTTCTTGAGAAATCTATTGATAAAGAATGCTTTTATGGGATAAATATGAATTCTTTGAACTCTTTCAAATCACAAGAAAAGTTAAAAGCATTTGAAATGCCTTACCCTATTGTCTTTGCAAGAGATAATGAATGTCAGAAACACTCTTAACTGTCATGTGCCTGGTTTAATTGGTGGATCGCCTTCACGAATGTGCCGCTAAGAGAGAGGAAAAGGAAAGGATAGCATTGCTTCATTTTTCAATCACTTGTACGATGTAGACAGCTTCATTATGTTTACGCTAATAGTAATAAAATCAGGCCATTCTATGAGTCACTGATAAATATACATGGTCTAAGGGTGCCTTTAGTTCCTATAGTTGTGCGTAATTGAGTTTTTTACAGGGAAGTTATAGGTTGGGGGCGGATTCAGTCATATAATCATATGTCATCCAATGTGGGATCCCACACAGTTTGCTGACTTTGTTCTATCACAATTCATGACCCATCCCTTGCCTTTGTCGGGAATCTAGACCTCACCATCACCACCCCAATTATAGGTCAATAATTTCATGTCATATAAAACCAGACCTTAAATTAGAGGGATTAATCCTTGGTGGAAAATAAGGACCATTTACTTTTAGCTACTAGAAATTATAAGAACTAAGGCCCAAATAACCAAGAAATAGAGGGATTGATACTTAACACCTGTTTGCTTAATAAATATTCTACCAGAAGCATTGCCTTAGTTGATTGATTATAGAAAAATCTAATAATAATACAAACAAGGTATTAGTTGTTGGGACCAAAAGCCAAATTAGTAAAGATGAGTATTAGTAACACTCTAATACACTCTTTTAAGCACTATTTTTCACTGTGTAAACCAATACAGCATAAGAGAAGAGAGGGTGTGATGATATGTTACTAGAAGTATATTTTATTGGTGAAAACTGTACAGCAGAGGCCAGTCAACAAAAAACTATACAGAATAGGGACTAAAATTTACTTTGAAGATGAAACTAAAAATATTGATATTGGATGGATGCTTTATCTGGTATTTGTAATGCTCAACACAGTATAATCTTATATTTATTTTATTTTACTTTTTTATTAGTGTGATGAATAATGTTGAGTCTTCTTTTTCCATTCTCAGTTTCTGATAGATAGCTACATCGTTCATGCAGGCGTGCCAGACGAAATTATAAAAAGAGCAGAAGTTGTGTTGGATGCTGTTTCAAAAAACAATTGTGTTGAGAGGTTATGCAATGAGAACATCTCCGCTCAAGATGATGAATACAAGGTATCATTTCAGTTTCAAAAGTCAAATTAAAGATATTATTACATATTGGATATCGTTTACTCAAAATAGACATGTCTAATGCAGAATGCCATGGAGAAATTGTTGACATTCGATATTGACAGTGGCGACTTAAACCTTTTTTTCGAGGAGATATTCTCTAGTTCCTAATGCATCATGACCAAGTCTTTTGGTTGTAGTTTTCAACAAGGATCTTCATCATATTAATATTAGTCATCACTCATCACTGTTAGATGCAGATAATAATAGCCTCCATATATGTCTATTGATATGATTTAGCTAATGTGGAATCAATGGCCTCCATGTATTACAATTTTTTTCCACGACACCTTTCTTACGGACCATCCTTTTTATTATTAATTAAACCAATAGTCTAATACCCCTTTCATGTTGTTGTCTACAATTTTGGTTCGATGGCGTGCAAAAAAAAAAAGTCATTTGATTTTTGAAGGGAAAAATTAATTGCTAACTCTTAACTTAGGCTACTACTAGCTGTCTCATATTAATATCGAAAATTCTGTCGACAAAGATACGCAAAGCTGCCTCCGTAGGATGAAATTGATCCCAAAAAAACATGGTCTTGTTTGTTGGGACAAAGGTTTGACACAGGCAGGCAAGGAAGGAGCCCTGGCATTTAACTCTCCTCGCAACAAGCACCTTTCACGGCTTTCACCTCCGTAAATCCTAAAATGGATTCATAAGACTTAAGAGGTTACTCATCGTAATATTAGATTAAATTGTGATCATTTGTACGTTTAAAAAAAAGGATTATTTTTGTTGTTATCTCATTAAAGACATGTTTAATTGTTTACACGGTATAAATTAAATCCTTAAACCTAAACCTAAATACCTTTCTCTCTCACAGTCTCACACTCTCACTAGTCTTCCCCTTAACCGCTTTGTATTGGTCTCAGCAATGATCCTGGGAGCATGAATGGGGCTATCTTGTTACCTTGCAGTAGCATCAACTAAGCCTAACTCTAGCAAGTCTAATGGCTCCTCTGCAATCAGACACGGTTTATATTGTCCAACCGGCGGTTTTTTCCCTTCAGGTACTCTTTTTTTCATCTTCACTCGTGTTTTGTTCTTTCTTTTATTATATTTTGACCCACCTTTGCTTTTGAGCAGATGATGGTTCGTACCTTGTTGCCAGTATGGAATGTGTTGGAACGAAGCTGATGCTTGCACTCGAAATTGGCATTCTTGACACAATTGGGATTGATCTGGTGAACTTTGTGGAAACTGAATTTTAATTTTTAAACTTTTGGAAATGTGTTATGATGTTTGAATTTTTTGCATTGTTTTTGTTTAGGTTGCGATGAGTGTCAATGATGTTGTTACTTCGGGGACAAAGCCTTTGGGTTTCCTTGATTACTATGCCACTGGCCACCTTGATGTGGATGTTGCTGAGAAGGTAATGGATGTGCATCTGGTGTTATGGTTTGAGCTCTGGTTTAGACAAAGGTTTGACACAGGCAGGCAAGGAAGGAGCCCTGACATTTAACTCTCCTCGCAACAAGCACCTTTCACGGCTTTCACCTCCGTAAATCCTAAAATGGATTCATAAGACTTAAGAGGTCACTCATCATAATATTAGATTGAATTTTGATTATTTGTACATTTAAAAAAAAGGATTATTTTTATTGTTGTCTTTAATTTTATACATTAAAAAAAAGGATTATTTTTGTCGTTATCTCATTAAAGGCATGTTTAATTGTTTACACGGTATAAATTAAATCCTTAAACCTAAACCAAAATACCTTTCTCTCTCACAGTCTCACACTCTCAGTAGTCTTCCCTTTAACCGCTTTGTATTGGTCTGAGCAATGATCCTGGAAGCTTGCACAGGGCTATCTTGTTACCTTGTTGTAGCATCAGCTAAGCCTAACTCTAGCAAGTCCAATGGCTCCTCTGCAATCAGACACGGTTTATGCTGCCCAACCGGCGGTTACAGCGGCATATTATCAATGTCGACGTCGAAGAGGGGCAAGAACACGGTGTTTGCTGGAGAAGGGGACGAAGGTCTCACGTACAGTGGCGCCGGCGTTGATATCAACGCAGGTTCCGAACTCGTTCGAAGAATAGCGAAGATGGCGCCTGGGATTGGAGGCTTTGGCGGTTTTTTCCCTTCAGGTACTCTTTTTTTCATCTTCACTCGTGTTTTGTTCTTTCTTTTATTATATTTTGACCCACCTTTGCTTTTGAGCAGATGATGGTTCGTACCTTGTTGCCAGTATGGATGGTGTTGGAACGAAGCTGATGCTTGCACTCGAAACTGGCATTCTTGACACAATTGGAATTGATCTGGTGAACTTTGTGGAAACTGAATTTTAATTTTTAAACTTTTGGAAATGTGTTACGATGTTTGAATTTTTTGCACTGTTTCTGTTTAGGTTGCGATGAGTGTCAATGATGTTGTTACTTCGGGGACAAAGCCTTTGGGTTTCCTTGATTACTATGCCACTGGCCACCTTGATGTGGATGTTGCTGAGAAGGTAATGGATTTGCATCTGATGTTATGGTTTGAGCTCTGGTTTGGACAAAGGTTTGACACAGGCAGGCAAGGAAGGAGCCCTGACATTTAACTCTCCTCGCAACAAGCACCTTTCACGGCTTTCACCTCCGTAAATCCTAAAATGGATTCATAAGACTTAAGAGGTCACTCATCATAATATTAGATTAAATTTTGATTATTTGTACGTTTAAAAAAAAGGATTATTTTTGTTGTTATCTTTAATTTTGTACATTAAAAAAAAGGATTATTTTTGTTGTTATCTCATTAAAGGCATGTTTAATTGTTTACACGGTATAAATTAAATCCTTAAACCTAAACCAAAATACCTTTCTCTCTCACAGTCTCACACTCTCACTAGTCTTCCCCTTAACCACTTTGTATTGGTCTCAGCAATGATCCTGGAAACTTGCACATGGCTATCTTGTTACCTTGCTGTAGCATCAGCTAAGCCTAACTCTAGCAAGTCCAATGGCTCCTCTGCAATCAGACACGGTTTATGCTGTCCAACCGGCGGTTACAGCGGCATATTATCAATGTGGACGTCGAAGAGGGGCAAGAACACGGTGTTTGCTGGAGAAGGGGACGAAGGTCTCGCGTACAGTGGCGCCGACGTTGATATCAACGCAGGTTCCGAACTCGTTCGAAGAATAGCGAAGATAGCGCCTGGCATTGGAGGCTTCGGTGGTTTTTTCCCTTCAGGTACTCTTTTTTTCATCTTCACTCGTGTTTTGTTCTTTCTTTTATTATATTTTGACCCACCTTTGCTTTTGAGCAGATCATGGTTCGTACCTTGTTGCCAGTATGGATGGTGTTGGAACGAAGCTGATGCTTGCACTCGAAACTGGCATTCTTGACACAATTGGGATTGATTTGGTGAACTTTGTGGAAACTGAATTTTAATTTTTAAACTTTTGGAAATGTGTTATGATGTTTGAATTTTTTGCATTGTTTCTGTTTAGGTTGCAATGAGTGTCAATGATGTTGTCACTTCGGGGACAAAGCCTTTGGGTTTCCTTGATTACTATGCCACTGGCCACCTTGATGTGGATGTTGCTGAGAAGGTAATGGATGTGCATCTGGTGTTATGGTTTGAGCTCTGGTTTGGACAAAGGTTTGACACAGGCAGGCAAGGAAGGAGCCCTGACATTTAACTCTCCTCGCAACATGCACCTTTCACGGCTTTCACCTCCGTAAATCCTAAAATGGATTCATAAGACTTAAGAGGTCACTCATCATAATATTAGATTAAATTTTGATTATTTGTACGTTTAAAAAAAAAAGGATTATTTTTGTTGTTATCTTTAATTTTGTACATTAAAAAAAAGGATTATTTTTGTTGTTATCTCATTAAAGACATGTTTAATTGTTTACACGGTATAAATTAAATCCTTAAACCTAAACCAAAATACCTTTCTCTCTCACAGTCTCACACTTGTTGAGGCAAAATCCACTTTTGATATTTTAAAGATTACAAACATCTTTAATTATATTTTTAATGATTCTGATCATTTTGTTATCTAACAAATGCTTTTGAGTGGTATAAGTTTAAACAGATTCTAACAACTCACTTGCAAAGTTAAAATCCTGCAAAGTTGTTTTAAGACCAATCTAAGATCATTCTTCAGACACAGACTGCACTTTTGAATAGAAGCACGTTTTGGTTTAAGTGCTTTCTGATCATTCAAGTCAACTAAGGACAAAACAAATAAGCACTTTTACAAAGGAATAGTGGATTAAATCTCTACATGAATTAATCTCTTTTGGGATCAACAATATTGATGGAACTTAAGCATATGCTTTCCTAGTCATAAAGTAAACTATGAGCTTGATCCTTTATGGTATTGATCAACCAATGGAAATATCTGATCACATATCATAGACCAATCAGAATGCAACAACAAGTTCTGATCTATGAGTTATGATGCACTTGAAGCCAAGTACAATAAAGGAACATTCTTCAATGAAGGTGTCATACAAGTACACTTTTGTCTTACATGCCATGGTACTTTTCCAGCTGTTTTATTTCCAAGCTGAAGCTATTTTTGAGTTGTCCTTGAGGCTAGTAAACAGCTGCACATCACAAAGGGATAAGGATGAAGCTTCATCACACTTGTTGATATGCTGAAAGAATGGTTTAAGAATGATTCAAGAATGTTCTTGCATACAGTTTTGCAAAACCACCTCCAACTGTCATGATTCTTTTTCTGAAGCTTCAAACGGCTATATTCTGATCTATGACATTGGAAGGAAGCAGGAAACAACCCATTTGTACTTGCTAACAGCTCACACTCCTTTGGCTTTTGTGAATCCAAGCAAAACTTAGTTTAAGACTGTTTCAAGAATGAGCAGAGAATCTGGCAATTATGCAGAAAATATCTGCTGCTTGTTTGGCTCTGAGTAACGGCTCTATTTTGGTCTCTAACTGATATACTTGAAGGCCAAGCTTCAATCTCAAGCAAGCATCTATAAAAGGCAACCAGATCCAAGAGAAAGAGCAAGAGTTTTCAAGCATTCTAAGTCTTACAATCACATTCAATCTCTCAAGCTCAAAGCTCTTTTAAGTCACTCTAATTTTGTTTCATAATCAGAGTATCAATCTCTTTTAGAGTGTTTTTATCTAAGCTTCTCATTTTGTTTTAAGTATCAAAATAGCTTAGAACCAAATCAATCATATTGTAATAGCTCAAGTCAATACGTGACTATTGATTGAGTGTGTTTAGTCAAGGTGACAAGGAAAGTGTAAAGCTCTAGGAGCTTTGGTAATTGTTGATCTTAGGTCAAGATTAAAGAAGAATTGTAGATCTTGAATCTGTAACTTTAAGTGATTCTAGTGGATAAACTCACAGGTGGTGGGGACTAGACGTAACCCAAAGATTAGGGGTGAACCAGGATAATTCTTTGTGTTGATTCTCTTTCCCTTAACTTTTATTTTCTACTGTCATATTTGCACTGCACAGATCATTCTTAGAACGATCTCACTTAACACAGAATTAATTTTAATTACTAACACTTCTTATTGTGCTATAAGGTTAAAATTTTAAAAGGTTCACAATTCAAACCCCTCTTTCTTGTGAAAAACTTTGCCACTTCAACACTTTCACTAGTCTTCCCCTTAACCGCTTTGTATTGGTCTCAGCAATGATCCTGGAAGCTTGCACAGGGCTATCTTGTTACCTTGCTGTAGCATCAGCTAAGCCTAACTCTAGCAAGTCCAATGGCTCCTCTGCAATCAGACACGGTTTATGCTGCCCAACCGGCGGTTACAGCGGCATATTATCAATGTGGACGTCGAAGAGGGGCAAGAACACGGTGTTTGCTGGAGAAGGGGACGAAGGTCTCGCGTACAATGGCGCCGGCGTTGATATCAATGCAGGTTCCGAACTCATTCGAAGAATAGCGAAGATAGCGCCTGGCATTGGAGGCTTCGGTGGTTTTTTCCCTTCAGGTACTCTTTTTTTCATCTTCACTCGTGTTTTGTTCTTTCTTTTATTATATTTTGACCCACCTTTGCTTTTGAGCAGATCATGGTTCGTACCTTGTTGCCAGTATGGATGGTGTTGGAACGAAGCTGATGCTTGCACTCGAAACTGGCATTCTTGACACAATTGGGATTGATTTGGTGAACTTTGTGGAAACTGAATTTTAATTTTTAAACTTTTGGAAATGTGTTATGATGTTTGAATTTTTTGAATTGTTTCTGTTTAGGTTGCAATGAGTCTCAATGATGTTGTTACTTCGGGGACAAAGCCTTTGGGTTTCCTTGATTACTATGCCACTGGCCACCTTGATGTCGATGTTGCTGAGAAGGTAATGGATGTGCATCTGGTGTTATGGTTTGAGCTCTGGTTTGGACAAAGGTTTGACACAGGCAGGCAAGGAAGGAGCCCTGACATTTAACTCTCCTCGCAACAAGCACCTTTCACGGCTTTCACCTCCGTAAATCCTAAAATGGATTCATAAGACTTAAGAGGTTACTCATCGTAATATTAGATTAAATTGTGATCATTTGTACGTTTAAAAAAAAGGATTATTTTTGTTGTTATCTCATTAAAGACATGTTTAATTATTTACACGGTATAAATTAAATCCTTAAACCTAAACCAAAATACCTTTCTCTCTCACAGTCTCACACTTGTTGAGGCAAAATCCACTTTTGATATTTTAAAGATTACAAACATCTTTAATTATATTTTAAATGATTCTGATCATTTTGTTATCTAACAAGTGCTTTTGAGTGGTATAAGTTTAAACAGATTCTAACAACTCACTTGCAAAGTTAAAATCCTGCAAAGTTGTTTTAAGACCAATCTAAGATCATTCTTCAGACACAGACTGCACTTTTGAATAGAAGCACGTTTTGGTTTAAGTGCTTTCTGATCATTCAAGTCAACTAAGGACAAAACAAATAAGCACTTTTACAAAGGAATAGTGGATTAAATCTCTACATGAATAAATCTCTTTTGGGATCAACAATATTGATGGAACTTAAGCATATGCTTTCCTAGTCATAAAGTAAACTATGAGCTTGATCCTTTATGGTATTGATCAACCAATGGAAATATCTGATCACATATCATAGACCAATCAGAATGCAACAACAAGTTCTGATCTATGAGTTATGATGCACTTGAAGCCAAGTACAATAAAGGAACATTCTTCAATGAAGGTGTCATACAAGTACACTTTTGTCTTACATGCCATGGTACTTTTCCAGCTGTTTTATTTCCAAGCTGAAGCTATTTTTGAGTTGTCCTTGAGGCTAGTAAACAGCTGCACATCACAAAGGGATAAGGATGAAGCTTCATCACACTTGTTGATATGCTGAAAGAATGGCTTAAGAATGATTCAAGAATGTTCCTGCATACAGTTTTGCAAAACCACCTCCAACTGTCATGATTCTTTTTCTGAAGCTTCAAACGGCTATATTCTGATCTATGACATTGGAAGGAAGCAGGAAACAACCCATTTGTACTTGCTAACAGCTCACACTCCTTTGGCTTTTGTGAATCCAAGCAAAACTTAGTTTAAGACTGTTTCAAGAATGAGCAGAGAATCTGGCAATTATGCAGAAAATATCTGCTGCTTGTTTGGCTCTGAGTAACGGCTCTATTTTGGTCTCTAACTGATATACTTGAAGGCCAAGCTTCAATCTCAAGCAAGCATCTATAAAAGGCAACCAGATCCAAGAGAAAGAGCAAGAGTTTTCAAGCATTCTAAGTCTTACAATCACATTCAATCTCTCAAGCTCAAAGCTCTTTTAAGTCACTCTAATTTTGTTTCATAATCAGAGTATCAATCTCTTTTAGAGTGTTTTTATCTAAGCTTCTCATTTTGTTTTAAGTATCAAAATAGCTTAGAACCAAATCAATCATATTGTAATAGCTCAAGTCAATACGTGACTATTGATTGAGTGTGTTTAGTCAAGGTGACAAGGAAAGTGTAAAGCTCTAGGAGCTTTGGTAATTGTTGATCTTAGGTCAAGATTAAAGAAGAATTGTAGATCTTGAATCTGTAACTTTAAGTGATTCTAGTGGATAAACTCACAAGTGGTGGGGACTAGACGTAACCCAAATATTAGGGGTGAACCAGGATAACTCTTTGTGTTGATTCTCTTTCCCTTAACTTTTATTTTCTACTGTCATATTTGCACTGCACAGATCATTCTTAGAACGATCTCACTTAACACAGAATTAATTTTAATTACTAACACTTCTTATTGTGCTATAAGGTTAAAATTTTAAAAGGTTCACAATTCAAACCCCTCTTTCTTGTGACAAACTTTGCCACTTCAACACTTTCACTAGTCTTCCCCTTAACCGCTTTGTATTGGTCTCAACAATGATCCTGGAAGCTTGCACAGGGCTATCTTGTTACCTTGCTGTAGCATTAGCTAAGCCTAACTCTAGCAAGTCCAATGGCTCCTCTGCAATCAGACACGGTTTATGCTGCCCAACCGGCGGTTACAGCGGCATATTATCAATGTGGACGTCGAAGAGGGGCAAGAACACGGTGTTTGCTGGAGAAGGGGACGAAGGTCTCACGTACAATGGCGTTGGCGTTGATATCAATGCAGGTTCCGAACTCGTTCGAAGAATAGCGAAGATGGCGCCTGGGATTGGAGGCTTTGGCAGTTTTTTCCCTTCAGGTACTCTTTTTTTCATCTTCACTCGTGTTTTGTTCTTTCTTTTATTATATTTTGACCGACCTTTGCTTATTGCCAGTATGGATGGTGTTGGAACGAAGCTGATGCTTGCACTCGAAACTGGCATTCTTGACACAATTGGGATTGATCTGGTGAACTTTGTGGAAACTGAATTTTAATTTTTAAACTTTTGGAAATGTGTTATGATGTTTGAATTTTTTGCATTGTTTCTGTTTAGGTTGCGATGAGTGTCAATGATGTTGTTACTTCGGGGACAAAGCCTTTGGGATTCCTTGATTACTATGCCATTGGCCACCTTGATGTGGATGTTGCTGAGAAGGTAATGGCTGTGCATCTGATGTTATGGTTTGAGCACTGGTTTGGACAAAGGTTTGACACAGGCAGCCAAGGAAGGAGCCCTGACATTTAACTCTCCTCGCAACAAGCACCTTTCACGGCTTTCACCTCCGTAAATCCTATACTAGATTCATAAGACTTAAGAGGTCACTCATCATAATATTAGATTAAATTGTGATTATTTGTACGTTTAAAAAAAAAGATTATTTTTGTTGTTATCTTTAATTTTGTACGTTAAAAAAATGATGATTTTTGTTGTTATCTCATTAAAGGCATGTATAATTGTTTACACGGTATAAATTAAATCCTTAAACCTAAACCAAAATACCTTTCTCTCTCACAGTCTCACACTCTCACTAGTCTTCCCCTTAACCACTTTGTATTGGTCTCAGCAATGATCCTGGAAACTTGCACATGGCTATCTTGTTACCTTGCTGTAGCATCAGCTAAGCCTAACTCTAGCAAGTCCAATGGCTCCTCTGCAATCAGACACGGTTTATGCTGTCCAACCGGCGGTTACAGCGGCATATTATCAATGTGGACGTCGAAGAGGGGCAAGAACACGGTGTTTGCTGGAGAAGGGGACGAAGGTCTCGCGTACAGTGGCGCCGACGTTGATATCAACGCAGGTTCCGAACTCGTTCGAAGAATAGCGAAGATAGCGCCTGGCATTGGAGGCTTCGGTGGTTTTTTCCCTTCAGGTACTCTTTTTTTCATCTTCACTCGTGTTTTGTTCTTTCTTTTATTATATTTTGACCCACCTTTGCTTTTGAGCAGATGATGGTTCGTACCTTGTTGCCAGTATGGATGGTGTTGGAACGAAGCTGATGCTTGCACTCGAAACTGGCATTCTTGACACAATTGGGATTGATTTGGTGAACTTTGTGGAAACTGAATTTTAATTTTTAAACTTTTGGAAATGTGTTATGATGTTTGAATTTTTTGCATTGTTTCTGTTTAGGTTGCAATGAGTGTCAATGATGTTGTCACTTCGGGGACAAAGCCTTTGGGTTTCCTTGATTACTATGCCACTGGCCACCTTGATGTGGATGTTGCTGAGAAGGTAATGGATGTGCATCTGGTGTTATGGTTTGAGCTCTGGTTTGGACAAAGGTTTGACACAGGCAGGCAAGGAAGGAGCCCTGACATTTAACTCTCCTCGCAACATGCACCTTTCACGGCTTTCACCTCCGTAAATCCTAAAATGGATTCATAAGACTTAAGAGGTCACTCATCATAATATTAGATTAAATTTTGATTATTTGTACGTTTAAAAAAAAAAGGATTATTTTTGTTGTTATCTTTAATTTTGTACATTAAAAAAAAGGATTATTTTTGTTGTTATCTCATTAAAGACATGTTTAATTGTTTACACGGTATAAATTAAATCCTTAAACCTAAACCAAAATACCTTTCTCTCTCACAGTCTCACACTTGTTGAGGCAAAATCCACTTTTGATATTTTAAAGATTACAAACATCTTTAATTATATTTTTAATGATTCTGATCATTTTGTTATCTAACAAATGCTTTTGAGTGGTATAAGTTTAAACAGATTCTAACAACTCACTTGCAAAGTTAAAATCCTGCAAAGTTGTTTTAAGACCAATCTAAGATCATTCTTCAGACACAGACTGCACTTTTGAATAGAAGCACGTTTTGGTTTAAGTGCTTTCTGATCATTCAAGTCAACTAAGGACAAAACAAATAAGCACTTTTACAAAGGAATAGTGGATTAAATCTCTACATGAATTAATCTCTTTTGGGATCAACAATATTGATGGAACTTAAGCATATGCTTTCCTAGTCATAAAGTAAACTATGAGCTTGATCCTTTATGGTATTGATCAACCAATGGAAATATCTGATCACATATCATAGACCAATCAGAATGCAACAACAAGTTCTGATCTATGAGTTATGATGCACTTGAAGCCAAGTACAATAAAGGAACATTCTTCAATGAAGGTGTCATACAAGTACACTTTTGTCTTACATGCCATGGTACTTTTCCAGCTGTTTTATTTCCAAGCTGAAGCTATTTTTGAGTTGTCCTTGAGGCTAGTAAACAGCTGCACATCACAAAGGGATAAGGATGAAGCTTCATCACACTTGTTGATATGCTGAAAGAATGGTTTAAGAATGATTCAAGAATGTTCCTGCATACAGTTTTGCAAAACCACCTCCAACTGTCATGATTCTTTTTCTGAAGCTTCAAACGGCTATATTCTGATCTATGACATTGGAAGGAAGCAGGAAACAACCCATTTGTACTTGCTAACAGCTCACACTCCTTTGGCTTTTGTGAATCCAAGCAAAACTTAGTTTAAGACTGTTTCAAGAATGAGCAGAGAATCTGGCAATTATGCAGAAAATATCTGCTGCTTGTTTGGCTCTGAGTAACGGCTCTATTTTGGTCTCTAACTGATATACTTGAAGGCCAAGCTTCAATCTCAAGCAAGCATCTATAAAAGGCAACCAGATCCAAGAGAAAGAGCAAGAGTTTTCAAGCATTCTAAGTCTTACAATCACATTCAATCTCTCAAGCTCAAAGCTCTTTTAAGTCACTCTAATTTTGTTTCATAATCAGAGTATCAATCTCTTTTAGAGTGTTTTTATCTAAGCTTCTCATTTTGTTTTAAGTATCAAAATAGCTTAGAACCAAAGCAATCATATTGTAATAGCTCAAGTCAATACGTGACTATTGATTGAGTGTGTTTAGTCAAGGTGACAAGGAAAGTGTAAAGCTCTAGGAGCTTTGGTAATTGTTGATCTTAGGTCAAGATTAAAGAAGAATTGTAGATCTTGAATCTGTAACTTTAAGTGATTCTAGTGGATAAACTCACAGGTGGTGGGGACTAGACGTAACCCAAAGATTAGGGGTGAACCAGGATAATTCTTTGTGTTGATTCTCTTTCCCTTAACTTTTATTTTCTACTGTCATATTTGCACTGCACAGATCATTCATAGAACGATCTCACTTAACACAGAATTAATTTTAATTACTAACACTTCTTATTGTGCTATAAGGTTAAAATTTTAAAAGGTTCACAATTCAAACCCCTCTTTCTTGTGAAAAACTTTGCCACTTCAACACTTTCACTAGTCTTCCCCTTAACCGCTTTGTATTGGTCTCAGCAATGATCCTGGAAGCTTGCACAGGGCTATCTTGTTACCTTGCTGTAGCATCAGCTAAGCCTAACTCTAGCAAGTCCAATGGCTCCTCTGCAATCAGACACGGTTTATGCTGCCCAACCGGCGGTTACAGCGGCATATTATCAATGTGGACGTCGAAGAGGGGCAAGAACACGGTGTTTGCTGGAGAAGGGGACGAAGGTCTCGCGTACAATGGCGCCGGCGTTGATATCAATGCAGGTTCCGAACTCATTCGAAGAATAGCGAAGATAGCGCCTGGCATTGGAGGCTTCGGTGGTTTTTTCCCTTCAGGTACTCTTTTTTTCATCTTCACTCGTGTTTTGTTCTTTCTTTTATTATATTTTGACCCACCTTTGCTTTTGAGCAGATGATGGTTCGTACCTTGTTGCCAGTATGGATGGTGTTGGAACGAAGCTGATGCTTGCACTCGAAACTGGCATTCTTGACACAATTGGGATTGATTTGGTGAACTTTGTGGAAACTGAATTTTAATTTTTAAACTTTTGGAAATGTGTTATGATGTTTGAATTTTTTGAATTGTTTCTGTTTAGGTTGCAATGAGTCTCAATGATGTTGTTACTTCGGGGACAAAGCCTTTGGGTTTCCTTGATTACTATGCCACTGGCCACCTTGATGTCGATGTTGCTGAGAAGGTAATGGATGTGCATCTGGTGTTATGGTTTGAGCTCTGGTTTGGACAAAGGTTTGACACAGGCAGGCAAGGAAGGAGCCCTGACATTTAACTCTCCTCGCAACAAGCACCTTTCACGGCTTTCACCTCCGTAAATCCTAAAATGGATTCATAAGACTTAAGAGGTTACTCATCGTAATATTAGATTAAATTGTGATCATTTGTACGTTTAAAAAAAAGGATTATTTTTGTTGTTATCTCATTAAAGACATGTTTAATTATTTACACGGTATAAATTAAATCCTTAAACCTAAACCAAAATACCTTTCTCTCTCACAGTCTCACACTTGTTGAGGCAAAATCCACTTTTGATATTTTAAAGATTACAAACATCTTTAATTATATTTTAAATGATTCTGATCATTTTGTTATCTAACAAGTGCTTTTGAGTGGTATAAGTTTAAACAGATTCTAACAACTCACTTGCAAAGTTAAAATCCTGCAAAGTTGTTTTAAGACCAATCTAAGATCATTCTTCAGACACAGACTGCACTTTTGAATAGAAGCACGTTTTGGTTTAAGTGCTTTCTGATCATTCAAGTCAACTAAGGACAAAACAAATAAGCACTTTTACAAAGGAATAGTGGATTAAATCTCTACATGAATAAATCTCTTTTGGGATCAACAATATTGATGGAACTTAAGCATATGCTTTCCTAGTCATAAAGTAAACTATGAGCTTGATCCTTTATGGTATTGATCAACCAATGGAAATATCTGATCACATATCATAGACCAATCAGAATGCAACAACAAGTTCTGATCTATGAGTTATGATGCACTTGAAGCCAAGTACAATAAAGGAACATTCTTCAATGAAGGTGTCATACAAGTACACTTTTGTCTTACATGCCATGGTACTTTTCCAGCTGTTTTATTTCCAAGCTGAAGCTATTTTTGAGTTGTCCTTGAGGCTAGTAAACAGCTGCACATCACAAAGGGATAAGGATGAAGCTTCATCACACTTGTTGATATGCTGAAAGAATGGCTTAAGAATGATTCAAGAATGTTCCTGCATACAGTTTTGCAAAACCACCTCCAACTGTCATGATTCTTTTTCTGAAGCTTCAAACGGCTATATTCTGATCTATGACATTGGAAGGAAGCAGGAAACAACCCATTTGTACTTGCTAACAGCTCACACTCCTTTGGCTTTTGTGAATCCAAGCAAAACTTAGTTTAAGACTGTTTCAAGAATGAGCAGAGAATCTGGCAATTATGCAGAAAATATCTGCTGCTTGTTTGGCTCTGAGTAACGGCTCTATTTTGGTCTCTAACTGATATACTTGAAGGCCAAGCTTCAATCTCAAGCAAGCATCTATAAAAGGCAACCAGATCCATGAGAAAGAGCAAGAGTTTTCAAGCATTCTAAGTCTTACAATCACATTCAATCTCTCAAGCTCAAAGCTCTTTTAAGTCACTCTAATTTTGTTTCATAATCAGAGTATCAATCTCTTTTAGAGTGTTTTTATCTAAGCTTCTCATTTTGTTTTAAGTATCAAAATAGCTTAGAACCAAATCAATCATATTGTAATAGCTCAAGTCAATACGTGACTATTGATTGAGTGTGTTTAGTCAAGGTGACAAGGAAAGTGTAAAGCTCTAGGAGCTTTGGTAATTGTTGATCTTAGGTCAAGATTAAAGAAGAATTGTAGATCTTGAATCTGTAACTTTAAGTGATTCTAGTGGATAAACTCACAAGTGGTGGGGACTAGACGTAACCCAAATATTAGGGGTGAACCAGGATAACTCTTTGTGTTGATTCTCTTTCCCTTAACTTTTATTTTCTACTGTCATATTTGCACTGCACAGATCATTCTTAGAACGATCTCACTTAACACAGAATTAATTTTAATTACTAACACTTCTTATTGTGCTATAAGGTTAAAATTTTAAAAGGTTCACAATTCAAACCCCTCTTTCTTGTGACAAACTTTGCCACTTCAACACTTTCACTAGTCTTCCCCTTAACCGCTTTGTATTGGTCTCAACAATGATCCTGGAAGCTTGCACAGGGCTATCTTGTTACCTTGCTGTAGCATTAGCTAAGCCTAACTCTAGCAAGTCCAATGGCTCCTCTGCAATCAGACACGGTTTATGCTGCCCAACCGGCGGTTACAGCGGCATATTATCAATGTGGACGTCGAAGAGGGGCAAGAACACGGTGTTTGCTGGAGAAGGGGACGAAGGTCTCACGTACAATGGCGTTGGCGTTGATATCAATGCAGGTTCCGAACTCGTTCGAAGAATAGCGAAGATGGCGCCTGGGATTGGAGGCTTTGGCAGTTTTTTCCCTTCAGGTACTCTTTTTTTCATCTTCACTCGTGTTTTGTTCTTTCTTTTATTATATTTTGACCGACCTTTGCTTGTTGCCAGTATGGATGGTGTTGGAACGAAGCTGATGCTTGCACTCGAAACTGGCATTCTTGACACAATTGGGATTGATCTGGTGAACTTTGTGGAAACTGAATTTTAATTTTTAAACTTTTGGAAATGTGTTATGATGTTTGAATTTTTTGCATTGTTTCTGTTTAGGTTGCGATGAGTGTCAATGATGTTGTTACTTCGGGGACAAAGCCTTTGGGATTCCTTGATTACTATGCCATTGGCCACCTTGATGTGGATGTTGCTGAGAAGGTAATGGCTGTGCATCTGATGTTATGGTTTGAGCACTGGTTTGGACAAAGGTTTGACACAGGCAGCCAAGGAAGGAGCCCTGACATTTAACTCTCCTCGCAACAAGCACCTTTCACGGCTTTCACCTCCGTAAATCCTATACTAGATTCATAAGACTTAAGAGGTCACTCATCATAATATTAGATTAAATTGTGATTATTTGTACGTTTAAAAAAAAAGATTATTTTTGTTGTTATCTTTAATTTTGTACGTTAAAAAATGATGATTTTTGTTGTTATCTCATTAAAGGCATGTATAATTGTTTACACGGTATAAATTAAATCCTTAAACCTAAACCAAAATACTTTTCTCTCTCACAGTCTCACACTCTCACTAGTCTTCCCCTTAACCGCTTTGTATTGGTCTCAGCAATGATCCTGGGAGCTTGCACATGGCTATCTTGTTACCTTGCTGTAGCATCAGCTAAGCCTAACTCTAGCAAGTCCAATGGCTCCTCTGCAATCAGACACGGTTTATGTTGTCAAACCGGCTGTTACAGCGGCATATTATCAATGTCGACGTCGAAGAGGGGCAAGAACACGGTGTTTGCTGGAGAAGGGGACGAAGGTTTCATGTACAGTGGCGCCGGCGTTGATATCAATGCAGGTTCCAAACTCGTTCGAAGAATAGCGAAGATGGCGCCTGGGATTGGAGGCTTTGGCGGTGTTTTCCCTTCAGGTTATCAAAGGCATTGTTGATGGCTGTAAGCAATCTGATTGTGCTCTTTTAGGAGGAAAGGTATTGAAATATTTTCTAGTTTTTTATTTATTTATTTAAATAGTTCTCCCTCCTACGCATATACCCAACCATCTGCAAATATGGTTGTTGATAAAGCGATAATATGTGTGACTTAGTTAATTTTACACTTACAGACTGCAAAGATGCCTGGTCTCTACAGAGAAGGTGACTTTGATCTATGTGGCTGTGCTGTTGGCATTGCGGAGAAAGATTCTATAATTGATGGAAAGAACATTATTGCTGGTGATATTCTTATTGGTTTGCCATCTAGTGGAGTTCATTCTAATGACTTCTCACTTGTAAGAAGGTTGGTTTTGGTTTTGACGATGAGTAATCAAATCTATCAGTTTTGTTAAAATTCGGCTTAAATATGATTTTGGTCCTTGCAAATATGACTCATTTTGATTTTAGTCTTGAATAACACCTAAGGAGTTCCTTGTCGTCGGAACTCCATTGACTGAGACCGCTGGTGTGTGGGCATCACTTTTGGCAGTTTCCACGACCACAATAACAACAACCACCACCATCAGACAACTGTCTCCTTTTTTTTTTATTATATGTCTTACTCTTTTTTGATAAAAAATCGAAAAAAATCCCATTTTTTTGTGTTTGGCATACCCCATGGTGTACCCTGTATGAGAAAAAAAATTAAAAATATTGATACGATTTCGGTGCGTACCATGATGTACCAGATACGTATTAATACCCAATACGTACTCGGTATCGGTACTCTCCTTCAAATGGAGTACCCATGCTTTAGCCGTAAGACAAAATACTAATGATTTTATTTTTATCGTTATGATGCTGATCAGTCGCTGGAATCCTGTGTGCCGAGGGTCCACGAGCTTATAGTGTACCATCGCGTCAGATCGCGCCACGTAGCAGCTCTGCGAGGGTGCACAGTTTTACTCTGTGTGCGTAACAGCTCTAGATCACAGCCTGCTGCAGTGCAAACTATAAATTGTGTTTTTAACCTAGTTTTCTCACATCTTTTGCTGTTGGGATTTTTTTTTTTTTTGAAAAAGTTGTTGGGATTTGTTGGAGGCATAGAGAGGTAGAGTTTTAGCGATTTAGGATCCTATCCCAGGTTTCATATTTTCTTTCTGTATTTTGCTTTCTCAAACCTCAGTTTAGATTCCCTGTGTACATGAGGATTGACTCAGTTTTTCTGTTATGTTTTGATTACATTTTTATTATATTATATATGAAGGTTTAATTTAATTTAGTTCACGAATTTCTTCACCTGCTTTATAATTTAAATCTAGTTGCAAATAGATGCATCAACAGCCTAGGATGTTAATAGCGGCGCTACAGCGGGATAGTGTAGCGGCAGACCCCTCCCCGCTATGATACAGGTCTGCTTTCCACTATAGCGGGATTGTGAGGTTCTAAATTAATATCCAAATAAACTCATTCTTAAACATGACACAATAAATACATTATGTTGATGTTGAAATCAAACTTGGCTAAATACAATTTTTCTTAAAATGTTGATTTTAAAACATTGGTGATTTCTCTGCATTGGTTAATTGACAGCAGAAAATCGGTGGAAGGCAGTGGTCATGGGTGACCCAACCTGCGGAGAAGATTTTTGTAAAAAAAAAACATTTAGAAAAATGTTATACAGGCAAGTTTAGCATAAGCTCACTCGCCCACCGTGGGGACCACCCTAGAAGGCGCCCACTAGAAATAGGTGGTTTAACCGTAGGGACAAAAACTTCGTGTATAGTAATTTTCATAGTATTCAATCGCGCGCGATCCCGACGGGATCCCGGTGTCGCGGAGCGGTACCTCACCGGGATGGGAACGGTCGGAGCGGAGCAACTAAGCTTCTCGGTCGCTACAACCGGGTTCTCAATGGAGCGGAGCAGCGCGGGTCGCGGGTCTCAATCCCGGGTCAGGACTGGGTTTCTAAGTTAATGGGTTTTAAAGGATTTTTTTGGAATTTTATTGAGTATAAAAAAAAGAGGTTTAATATGGATGGACCAATCTATAAATTTCTTTTTATATATAGGCCAGACTTAAGCTTAAAAAAAATTTGTAGGCTAGGCTCAGGCCTTCCAAAGCCTGGTCTGGCCTGACCTCTTCCCAACCCTACTTGTACACATTAGACAACACCTTAAATAAATGTGATCTTTATAATTACAATGACAATAACAAAATAAGAGATACTCACAGTTATAAACTTGACATCTCTTTAATCTCCTTCACAAAATCATGGGATATTGCAATATTTTTTGTTGGAGTAGTACCCTTCAAAATTTGGTACCTTTACCCTACCACGCCTACTTCATGCAGTAGTTCCCTACTTCCCTTGCCTCATCTACTTCATGCAATATGTACTTATGCAAATGCAATACTCTTACCTCATCTACTTCATATGCAATACCCTAAAAACGAGATTTAGTCAAATGAGATGAGATTTCTCCATGTAAATATACCGATTTTTGTTTTTAGTTATTGTTGGTTTGTTTTATTCTTTGGTAAAATTTATTTTATTGAAATTAGTCTCTTCAATACATAAAATATTTGATTTTCGTTTAGATAAAATTATTTTTGTAATCTCTTAACATTATTTTATAAAACTATTTAGTTATTTTTAACTTTTTTTTCACACAATTTCGGTCATTTTTTCATGTTTAGATATAGATTTGAAGTTTCAAATTTATAAATTTTTTTCTTTATGTACCTCGATTATAAATACTCCGTTATAGTGCAAAAAAAATTTTAGATTTAAAACTTAAAAAACTATATGCAAATAGAAACCGACAAAAATGAGACTAGAATGATATTAAAAAAGATAATAAATTACTAAATTATTACTTGAAATTAAATTAAAGAAATTTAATTTGACTTTAATTTATCAAAGTACCTGTATCATGTGAATGAAAAAAGATAATAGTACTTACATATGTGAAGATATATAAGCTAAAAAAAGTCTGTTTAAAAAGATATATATATGTGAAGATATATAAGCTAAAAAAAGTCTGTTTAAAAAGATATGTAAGTTAGTTTTTGACTAAGAGCATGTTTGGCCTCACTTATTTTCAACTTTACTACTTCTTTTAAGAAAAAGTAGGGTCAAACATAATTATAATAAAGTACTTAAATCAAAAAGTGTCTTTTTTACAATGAAGAAAATAGAATACAAGATGTGCGAGTGAAACTTACAGCCGCCACACCTCCTTCTCCAACCCTAATTCCTCCTTTGATTTTCCTTGGTTCATCCATTAGAGAGGGGTGATTTAGGATCAATTTTGATCCGGAATCACCCCTCTTGATCGTTTTTATTTCTTTTTTCAATTAAATAAGTGATTTACACATTATTTTATGTTTCATTTGAGTTTTTTACTTTGTGATTTCTTCATCTGGTGTTATTTGTTATCCCGTCTTTGTGCGGAGTTGTTAATTATTCTGTCTTTATGCGGAGTTGTTTGTTATCCTGTCTTCGTACGGTGTTTGTTTTGTTCAAATTTGCAGATTTGTTTCGATCCAAATTCAGTGCAGATTCAATTATTTTAAAGTCGTCAACGTTGCAGATCCGGAGTCATGACTATTCCGGACACTTGAAGAATTTTGTTATATCAACTGTAGGCTTTGTCATATTAATAGACATTAGGCCGATTTATGCTATTAACTCGGGTGCTGTGAGCTTGTTCGCAGATTCATCATTTTTAGTTTTTGGCGGATTTGAATTTGTAATGATTTCGATTGATGTATTCTCTACCAATTTGAATGAATGAATATCGTTGTTTTTAGTCAAAAAAAAAAAAATAGAATACAAGTTACTTAAAATAAAAGGAGATAAAACCAACTTTATTCTAACTTATACGGAGGTTTCACTCTCAGGTCTGCTCCTCGATTCCCGTGTATACCAATTTTACATTTTATTTTATTTTTATTGCACAATTCTCACTTTGTATTTTTTTACACAACTTTTCCCGCTAATTCCCGCTAAAATTGCTCACCCATTTACTGTGTTCTCACTGCTATATATTATTATTCTTTTCTTACACCACACTTTCAAAACCCTCACGCCGCCCCTCACTTTCTTGCAGAGTTGCAGCAGGTATGAATTACTTTTTTTTATTTGTTTAATTCATACCAGTTTGTTATTTTTCTCCTTTTGTTGCTTGTATTTGTTCTCTTGTTTTTTAGTTTCTATATAATTCTTTTTTGTCTGTTTGTTCTTTATCACCTATTATCTATGTTGTTTATTTTCTTTACTATGAATGAATTAATAATAGTTATATATAAGATTGTGTTGATTTATATTTTTAGTTATGAACTATTTCATAAACTCTTTGAATTTAATTTATGATAATGTTTCATATAATAATTTATGAATTTTTATTCGCACAATAAAAAAATCACATTGTTATAAAATATATTACTTTTAATTAAAAAAATATGAATTACATGTTTATGATAAATTTGTGTTTGAATATCAAAAAATTTATAGAAATATTTCACCAAACAGATTGTAACTTAAAAGTACAAATTAAGTTGAAAAAAATAACAAATACGAAATAACTTTAACTTTAATTTGACTTAAAGTTACTTTGGTAACAACTTTTTAAAAAGATCGCCGATTCAAAAACTTTTTAAAAAGATCTTATAGTTTATTTTACAACTAACTTATAACATATTTTTAAAACGCTATTTCAAGGTTTATGAGCTTATAGCTAGTCATTTTTTCTTCCAATCTTACGCCTACCATCTTATTTGAAAAAAATTAAATCCAAGGAGCACGGAGATCCCAAAAACGCATAGTTTCTCCCTCAAAAATGACTAATTAAACCCTTTTTTTATGTCATTTCATATTTATAAGCTAGTATCAATCGTTACTTGATCTAGCGGTGATTGACACTTGACTTGTTGAGAGGACCACAATTTAGTCCAACTGCTAATTTTATCAAATACTACAGATTCAACCGGTTAACTTAAGTTAAAAACTAACTTATAAACTAATATTCACTATAAATTTATCCGCTATAAACTAACTTATCAACTCGCACAAGTAATCTTTTTACAAACAGAGCCTAAAGTACCGAGTACTTACTAAAGTAACATTGTAAAAAAGAAAAGTACTATTTGTGAAAAGACCAAATTACACCAATGATCCTTTATCTTTTTGATTTGTAACATTTTGGTCCTTTATCTCTTTTTTTTTCCCGTTTAGGTCTTTTATCTCTTGTGAACAGCAGATATAGATCCTTGTTCGTATTTTTTATGGAAAAAATTATGAGGTGGCAAGCCACCTAAGATAATTATATTTTAAAAATATATTTTTATTAAAAATAAAAATAAAAAATCTGGAAATGAAGAAGATCTTCTTCCAATGAAATCTTCATCATTTTTCTTGAATCCAAAAACTATCTATTCAAATTAACCTCCAAATATTAAGAATTTTCGTCTCAATCTTTTCCTAAACACCAAAATCAAAATCCCCAAATTTACAATAAACCCTAAATCAGCCACATGACTTTGTTTTTGCTATTTTGACAGCACTGCAAGTGACGTGACTGTTCGGAGCACCATCAGGAGGTTGAGGGAACAGACCGAAAGTTAAGCTTTTAGCTTTTGCTCGACTCTAGTTGAATTTCAGAGATCTACTTTTATTGTACTCCAAATTAAACTTCTATTTTGAGTTCTATCTGAGATAACTTAAATTTTGTTTACAACTTTGTTAGAGCAAGTACCTATGTTGTTTCCTTTCATTATCTGCTATTGCCTCTATAGTTTCTTTTGTTTCCTTTCGTTATCTGCAACGCCGTTATAGTTTACCCAATGGTTTTCATGTGGTGACAGTAGTTGCCGGAAAAGATTAGGGTTTTGTAAATTTGGGGATTTTGATTTTGGTGTTTAGGAAAAGATTGAGATGAAAATTCTTAATATTTGGAGGTTAATTTGAATAGATAGTTTTTGGATTCAAGAAAAATGATGAAGATTTCATAGGAAGAAGATGAAGATGATGAAGATTTTCATCCTTTTCAGATTTTTTTTATTTTTAATAAAAATATTTTTTTAAAATATAATTATCTTAGGTGCCTCCTCATAATTTTTTCAATAAAAAATACGAACAAGGATCTATATATGCAATTCACAAGAGATAAAGGACATAAACGAAAAAAAAAAGATAAAGGACCAAAACGTTACAAATCAAAAAGATAAAGGATTATTAGTGTAATTTAGCCTTGTGAAAAATAAAGTAAAAACTAAAAACAAAAAGTTAACGCATAGGACAAAAATTTGGTGACATCATTAACTAGGATGATGATAAAAACTAAGATCGGAGGCTGAAGTACATTGTTGTCGTCCTGTTCCTTCTTTCCACCACCACCAGGTTACTGTTACACCCAACTTCAATATCATCATCATCATGGAACAACTCAAATTCATTCTTATTCTTCTAATGTTTCTTTCTTCAACCGTCACTGCTGAATATATTCGTCCTTTGCCTCGAAAAACCTTAAACATCCCTTGGCCATGGGATTCCAAATCCAAAACTCACTCTTATAACCCTCAATAGGTTAATCTCTCTTTCTATTCTATACTTTATCAATTATAGTAACATTATTATTAATTTCTTTCTTATTTGGTTTTATTTTTTTTTAATCTGGAATTGTGGATTAAGTAACCCTATTGTTATTTAAGATTTTGATTTTAATTTAAAAATCTTAAGCAAACATAGTTAAAACATAATTAAGATAACTCTTTATGCATGTTCAATTATATGGTACCTATTAGATTTCAGATTCTTAGTGATGCAAAAATTGATGTAATTAATTTTTCAGGTACACATATCTTTGGCAGGAGACAAGCATATGAGAATTACATGGATAACTGATGACAAACATTCACCTTCATTTGTAGAATATGGAACATTATCTGGTAGATATGATTCAATATCTGAAGGAGAATACACATCTTATAGTTATCTGTTATATAGTTCAGGAAAGATACACCATACTGTAATTGGACCGTTGGAATACAATACCGTGTACTTTTACCGATGTGGCGGACAAGGTCCTGAGTTCGAGCTCAAAACTCCTCCGGCTCAGTTTCCAATTACTTTTGTTGTGGCTGGTGATCTTGGTCAAACTGGTTGGACTAAATCAACGTTAGATCACATTGATCGATGTAAATATGATGTTTACCTTCTTCCAGGTGACCTTTCATATGCCGATTGTATGCAACATCTTTGGGACTCGTTTGGTAGGTTAGTTGAGCCGCTTGCTAGTGCGAGGCCGTGGATGGTAACAGAAGGAAATCATGAAGAGGAGAATATACTATTGTTAACCGATGAGTTTGTGTCCTATAATTCTAGATGGAAAATGCCTTTTAAGGAGAGTGGATCAACTTCAAATCTTTATTATTCTTTTGAAGTTTCAGGTGTTCATGTTATCATGCTAGGGTCTTATGCAGATTATGACGAGTACTCGGAACAATATAGATGGCTAAAGGTTAGTCGATTTCCCTATACTTCGATAAGTGTAATGAGATCCATGGCCAACTATTAGTGTAATCGGAGTAAGTGCTTATGTGTTTCTTTAAGAAAAGATAAAATAAAGTCAAACTGTTTGTATATAAACTATAAGTTGTTTTCATAAGCTATCTAGGAGAGCTTATGGAAATAAGCTGAAACAACTTATAGATATTTCAATTTCATAAGCTCTTCCAAACAGTCACACAAGTGTTTATACTAGTAGATAGGTTCAAATAAGTCAATCCAAACAAATCCTAGATAACAAACATGGACGAGAAATCTTATTCTGCCGTTCTTTTGACCCATTTGTTATCTCTAATTTTTCCTCGTTTCTCATCTACAGGAAGATCTCTCAAAGGTGGACCGGAAAAGGACACCATGGCTGTTTGTGTTATTTCATGTGCCATGGTATAATAGTAACAAAGCTCATCAAGGTGCAGGGGATGATATGATGGCAGTCATGGAGCCATTGCTTTATGCGGCTGGGGTTGATTTAGTTCTCGCTGGTCATGTTCATGCTTACGAACGTTCGGTACGCATTTTATGGTTTAGACTTTATTTTAAATTTGTAAGCATGATTAATTGGAAATTTGGTCTTAAGCGATGCTTTGTCTGATCGATAGAAACGCGTGTATAATGGAAGATTGGATCCTTGTGGTGCTGTTCATATAACTATTGGTGATGGTGGAAACAGAGAAGGCTTAGCTCATAGGTAAGTAATATCTGCGAAACACATAGCATAGAAATCTGTTATTTGAATAGTTTCTTGTGTGAAAGTAGTTTATCGGTATGCATACGGTCTGCAATTTGTATCCTCACATCATTGTTACTTAGGTACATAAATCCACAGCCACAGTGGTCGGAATTCCGCGAAGCCAGTTTTGGTCACGGTGAGCTGAAGATTGTAAACTCTACTCATGCCTTCTGGAGTTGGCATAGGAATGATAACGACGAGTCAGTAAAAGCTGATGATATCTGGATAACCTCTTTTGTAAGTTCGGGATGTGTTGATCAGAACAGACACGAGCTCAGGAGTATGCTTGCGACACCTTAACAGACTAATGTCTGCTATACTCATTACTTAATTAGCACTTTGATTACGCGAGGCTTCTGTCGTAAGAGCGAGTAAATCAGGTATTTAACTACACATCTGCTGGTTGTGTTTGTATATATTAATTAATACTGTAAGGACTTGGATTTGTATGTAAATGGAGTGTAAAGCTAGTAAGTAGTCTCTTTGGAATAGAAGATTCATATTTCATACCATATACACAATGAAAAATAATATAAGAAACTTAATGATAAAGGATTCAAAGACAGTGCTGCAACTTTTGGTTCAATCAAAATTACTTTAATTGGTAAAATTTTCTTCTATGTTGAAGAAAATCACTTTCAACTATTTTATTCCTTCTCTCCAAAATGTGGTGCCATGTTGCTGTACAATACTGTTACTTCATATTATTGAAGAATCTCCTATGATACTTGCAACTCTCTAGTTAGATAGCAATTTGGATGATTTAGAATGTTCTTAACTTCATCATTCTCCACTACACCATCATTCACTTGATTCACAGTTTCAACATGAGAATTGAGAAGAACATCGCAAACATCATTTTTCAAAGTTCAAACCAGCACTATCAATATCAATCAAGTTAGAATTTTTATCCAAACTTCTTCATGACATTTGATCCAAACTTGTGTTTTTGAAACCATGCTTTACAACTTGTACGTTTTTATTTGACCACAAAATCATTTTTCCCTTGAAAAGTATTTAAAGTAATGAGTGTAATTGTAATTTTAAATTTCCAAGCCGTAATAATTAGCTCGTAGTCTTGTGGCGGATTTAGACTTGATATATTGGTGCAGCTAAAAAATACACGTTCACAAACTTTATAGCTAAAAAAAAGTGTTCCACGCTTGTAGATTAGCCGAAAAAGTAGTTTTGTCTCTAAATTAGAAAGCATAGGAACAAATAACAAAGATGAAAGAAATCAAATTTGTAGTTGTAGAGTTGAGAGGATAAAGAAAAGTAAATGAATCAAACCAACATGAGAGGAAAACAAGACTCAGAGAGAGGCGGGAGGCGATGCACCGCCGATGCAAGGATGGGTGCAGCTAAAAATATAAATTCAAATTGGAAAATCACATATCATTTACATTCAAATAATACTGCATCGTTTAGTAACGTCTAAATTCATCCAAAAAAATGTTGCATCGTTCATCATAATTAACAATGTTCAATAAAAATGTGTTTTTCTCTAATATGTGTGTATATATATAAATATATATTAATCACTCCTTTCAAAAAATAATAATTTGATAACAACTAGTATTATTTTGATTTCTTGTGCGGTAGTACCATTAGTTAACTTAAAAGTTAACTTGCAACAAAGCAATTTCTTTGTACAAAAATTCAATTAAAAGCCAAACCAGCTACTTGATTCAAAACCAAGACACCCATTGTTGTGATAAAGTTTAACGGTTATATATATATATATATATATATATATATATATATATATATATATATACACACACACACACAATAATAATGTACAAAAAAAACAATAATAAATAACAAAAATATGTATATACCTATTAAAAAGGTGGCTTCTAGGGTGAGGGCTCAATCAAGTCCCTCACCGGTGGACCACTTGGTACAATCATTAAGAGTCATTAGATTAATCAACTTCACATATGTATTATACACCAGATCACACTTTTTTTTTGAATTAACTGAAATTTTCTCTTCTTCCTGATTTATTTGCAAACTTGTCGAAATCATAACTCTAAATCCCTTACTCAAACAATATTTGACAACAAAATAATTTTTTTTTTGACAAAATATGATTTGCAATATTTTACAAACATATTTTGCATCCAAGTAATTTTTTGTTTCTCTCTTTTGAAAAAAAAAAAAAAAGAAAACAGAACAACAACAAGGATAGTAAGAGGATTTGGGTGAAATTGTAGCAGTAGCAGAGATACAAATTTTGAAGTTTTCTTTCAGATCTAACAATTATTCATTTCCTATTCATACCAATTGAAATTATGATAGAAATTCTATTTTTTAAATTTATGAAATCAAAAGGTGATGCTATTAATCTTTAGAGAGTGGCGGTTATGGTAGTGGTGTGTACAAAAAAAGAAAAAAAATTATAGGAAGAAAGATTCTCCGGTGGTAGTGGTCGTCGTCGATGGTGTGAGTAGTCGGTGTCGGTGGTTTGGAAATTCGCCGGAATTTGTTTCTGTCATGTTGAAGCACTAGTGGATGTTACTGGGTATGAAGAAAGAAGGAGATATTGTAGGATCCTGTATGGACAAGTGTACATGTTTTCGTTTTAATCTGAACGGTTGACAATGATTTTTTCTTCCTCCCTCACAGGTGAGGGACCTATCAGCTCCCTCATGCTAGACTTCACCTATTAAAAATTGAATTTCTATATGTGGGTACGCCACTGGCCTTGATTGATGTGGTGTCCATGTGATAAGTTGAGTCACAAACTTTTATTTTATTTCTTTTATACTATTAAATCAATATAAAAATGTTTTACTCATTATATCCTTTTTTACTTAAAACAAAACAAAGCAAGATTCTATTTGTTTTAAATGAGATACATAAGAGTGAGTGGTTGAGGTTAAAGGTGAAAAAGGATTAGGAAAAATAATTTAATAACACAAGGCTTAAAAAGAGCTTTTAATCTTAACTCTTTAAAGTTTAATATAAAGTATAGTAATTATTCTCATCACTCTCATATAAAAAAAGGTATTGCTAACGAGTGCCTCCGGGGCACTCTTTAAGCATTCCTTTTAAGGAAATAATTTATTTAAAATGTGAAATATTTCAATTCCCAAGGCGTTGACTTCAAACATTTCTATAAAATTTAACGAAAAACTTACTATTTAAAGTGCTTAAAGAGTGTTCCGGGGGCACTATTTAACATTTTCTTATAAAAAAAAGCATTCTTACTTGATATGCCCCATATATATCTTAATTATTACTTCCTCTGGTCCTTTTTATAAGGAACAATTTGAAAAAAACACACAGATCAGGGAAGTACATTGTAAATAGTTATCTTCATTTAATAATCCTATAAATATAAATTTATTCCATGAATACCCCTATTTAATCATTTTTAATTCCACAAACTTACTTACTTTTAAGATTCTCTCATAATAAATAAGGGCGCAAATAAAATTTAACATCTAATACATTTAAATATTGGTCAAAGTTTCTTATAAAAAAAACCAATTTTTTTTCATCAAATTGTTCCTTATAAAAAGGACCGGAGGGGGTATTTTTTTGGTGTAAACCGGATATCCTCTGCGAACAGCTGCATAGACTAATTCCTCGAGCTTTGTGAGACCCAAATGGGTGGCAAACTCTCCCTAAGAGTTTTAACACTGCTGCATGCCTAAGTCAGGGATTGAATCCAGGACCTTAGTTAAGCTAGAAGAGACCCGCGACATCTCATATAAGTGCTCTTTGGTGACCGAAGGGAGTATGTAACAAAGTTTCAATTAAAATATCAAAATAGATTTGATTTAACGAAAAAAACTAAATCAAGCCAGTGTAAGAAGTAAAGCAATTAAAACCAAAATCTTATACCTGGCAACTTAATTATTTTTTTGTTGTAAAAAGTACAATTAAAATATTCAAAGAGAACTAGTCTAATGAAAGAGGAGTAATCAAACTCGTGTAAAAAGCAAAGAAATTGAGATCACACCTTTAGGCCTCGCATCAGAGTTATTTTTGTTAAATATTTAATTAAAATATTAAAAGGAATTTTATCTAGCAAATGATTTCTAATGTGGGGTAATCTCTTCCATTCAAAAAAAAAATCACTTCTTAATTATTTTTATAAAAAGTTCAATTAAAATTTCAAAAGGAATTCTTTTTTTTTGGTCAAGTAGCCCAATGGCTAGAATTTCACTTTTTAAAGTGAATAAGTGGGAGTATCTGAGTTCGAACCCCGGTCCCTGCAATAATTTGCAATGTCCCTTACAGGAATTCTATCCAATAGAAAAGTAATTTCTTACCGTGCGAATAAGCAATTTTGGCCATAATATTAGGCCTGCCATCTTCATATTCTTGTAAAATATTCAAAGAGACATAATCTAATGAAAGAGTGTAATCTCTTACAACGTGAAGAACTAAATAAAGTCTGTGTAAAAAGTAAAGCATTGAGATCATAACCATAGGTCTCACATCTTAATTAAATTTTTAAAAAACTTCAATTAAAATATCTAGAGAAATTATTCTAACCGAAGATGATAATCTCTTAAGGTGTGAAGAAATAAATAAAGCTCGTGTATAAAGTAAAGCAATTGAGACCATAACCTTATGTCACACATATTAATTATTTTAGTTAAAAATTCAATCAAGATATCATAAGGGATTTGATCTATCATAAGAGAATAATCTCTTACGGGTGTGAAAAATTAATTCATGCTCGTGTAAAAAGTAGAGCAATTAATACTATAATCTTAGGTCTTGTATTTTAATTATATTTGTAAAAAGTTCAATTAAAATTTCAAGAGATATTTGATCTAACAGATGAGAGTAATTTTTTACGGTATGAAGAATTAAATCAATCTCATGTAATAAGTAAAAAAAACTTGGACCATAACCTTAGACCTCACAACTTAATTATTTTTATATAATGTGTGAATAAAATATCCGAAGAGATTTGATCAAATGGAAGAGGATAATCACTTAAGACTTGAAGAACTAAATGAAGCTCGTGTAAAAAGTAAAGCAATTGATATCATAACCTTGTCTCAACCTGATGAACAGAATCATTTATGGGGACCTTTTCTATCAAGGACAGCAAAGCCTGCTGGCAGTATTCATCTTTAGAACTGCGCATGTGTAAAAATCAGCACAAAACACAAGATTTTAATAGTATGGTAAGCATAGATCGCCAGAATAAAATCATAAAATTCTCACCTGCAATCAATTAGGGAGTCCAAGAGAACAACAAGAAACTTTTCAATGTTGAACTCCTTAGACAATTCTAATAAAACCCTTGGCAAATCCCTATAAGAAAAAGGATTGTATAAATCATACATATACATAAATAGAATACAAATGGCAACAGCCAAACTACAAGGATCATCAACAAGCTCAGCAGTTTGAGGTAGACTACCTTAGTTCCTTTAAAACCTCCAAGGCCTTTATTGGAAGTATTCCAACATTTTGGGACTAGGAAAATTCAAACAAAACAGTGTAAGAATGAAAGTATAGACAAGTTTTTAAAAAATAGGCATAGCACAACAAGAAGAAAATATGGTCAATAACGGTTATCAAAAAGATAAGATAAACAATTAGGTCACAATATAGTACCTGGACAAGAATGATTAAGGCAATAAGGGACAGCCGAAACCATTGAAGATCCAACTCATTAGCCTCCTCGCGAGCAACCTCGGAAACTGAATTTATCAATCTATTCAAAAGTTTGGGAGCTAAAGCAGCTTTATTTCCAAGCAAGCTAACTATCATCAACGAACTGGCCTGCAAATGACAAAAATGCATCAGAAGCTGGCAAAAAAACAAAATAAAACAAACATATACATGACAGTGGCAGACCATGGCGGAGAGCCAAAATACCGCCATATTGGCAGAAATTTGTCATATCAGAGAGCCCAAAACCCACCACCGATATCTGCCATAGCCGATATTTGATAACACTACGTGTCAAGTACGATTTTTTTCCCAAAATATACCCCTCTCCCTCTCTTATTTCCCGTAATACCCCCCTCTCAATTTTTTTTCCCGTAATGCACCTCTGACAGAAGACCAACTGGGTAGCACCATTTGAAATGGCGTAATGGCCATGTGATAGCGCCATTCAGAATGGCGCTATTGACTGCTTTTCTGCTTTTTCTGTGTCCCCTGCGCCATTGACTGCTTTTCTGCATCATGCCATTTGAAATGGCGCTATCAAACATGCATCAAGCCATTCAGAATGGCGCTATGCAGGTCCTTGTGCTTTTTCCAGACGCGCGCGTGGCTTGCTGCTTTAGGAGGGGATTTGAAATTTTTTTGAATGCATGGGAGGGAGAGAAAGAAAAGAGTTTTGTTTGAAAATTTTTTAATTTTTTTTTTATTTGATTTTATTTATTTGATGAACAAATATTCGATGAATAAAGAAATTGTTTTTTTTTATTTGATGGAAAAAAATTTATTACAAGACGATTATATAAATAAATAATTAATTACAAACAAAACACTAAAATTCCTAATGTCTACGATGTCTACGATGGCCTCCGGTGCCACAAGGTGGAGGACCTGCATTCCTCGGATGTCCTCGTCCATATAATTCCTCTTCCGCATTTGTATCTTCCCTGTTAAGAAAGTTCTCGAGTTGATTAAAACTTTGAGACATCGAGGAACCTTCACCTGCCCACGTTGAATTTAACATATCGTCCGGTACAGCAGAACCCCAATGTAGGGGGAAATGTTGGGTTTGTTGGGTTTGTTGGGTTTGTTGGGGTTCACCGCGGTGGTAAGCATTTTCATTGAACCGTTGAGTTCCCGGTGATTGACATGATTGGTCGTCTAAAAAATTTCGGGTGTATGGCAATGGGGTAAAAAAATTGGATTGGCTATTTGGAAATTGGTCGGTAAATGGTTGTTGGGTAAATGGTTGGGATGTATGTTGTTGTTGAGGGGAAAAAGATGGTGGGTCTGGGATATCAGTATGTTGGGTAAATGTATTCTGCTGCACATCAGGACGTGGGCGTGGATCAAATAAATAATGTTCGGAAGAGAGATATGGCATGTTGAACCTTGTATAATCATTCAAGAACTCCGTTGAGTGCATTGGTACACCATCCACCTGATCTCCAACGAGGACACAATTATGACGATTATTCCAGTGTTGGATTTCAACCATAAATTTGGCAGCCCAATCATGAACCGATGATCTCATTGTTGTTTTGTGGTAACTCGTCATGACTTGGGGAACGCCCTGAAATCTCGCATGTTGAAATCCAAATTGAAGACGGACCCTGTCGGTCTGATGAAACTCTACAATCTCAAAGTTTATGAGAAATGTGGTTGCTGACCAACATGCAACGTCCTCTGGATATAAGCACTGGCTGACGTCATAAGGAGTCCAATTAAACTGATATTTTTAAAAACAAATTAGAGATTTGTTAGTGTATGAATTTAATTAGTTTAAAAAAAACAAATAAATATTAAGAGAATATATATTACCTCGTTGGCCGTTAAACGGTCGAGCACGTTTGTTGCGCCTTGTACGTCGTGGTCCGGACCGCCAGAGTACCTTGTTCCGGATGCAACGTACCTAAAATAATATTTTCACGATACGATTAATATTTATTATTAAATTCTAATAGATTGATTCAAAAATAAATAAATTAGCACATACTTACTTTAGAGCCAATGGCCTTTCGGACGCTGGATTTCTAGTTCTCTCGTGGTGAAATTCCCTTATTCGGCAACGTGCCCATGCCTGTAAAAGTAAGGCACATCCGGACATGGTTTTGGTTGGTTGGTTTTGATCTGCGAGATCACACATGCCCCTATACAACGTTGCCAAAGCTGCTGAACCCCAACTATATCCTCTTATTGTTTGTGTATCTTCCAACAATTGGAGGTACATAGTATGCACACGATCGCCAGAGGTGTTGGGCAATAAAAATTTTCCCAAAAAATAAAGAATATATGCCCTTAGGTGCATCAAGAGAATTTCGTAGGTGGGGTTTTCGGGCATTTCGTTAAGATATTCTTCCAGCCATGATAGCTTGACAGAATATCCTGATCGGCCGTTAGATGGAGGAATGGCTCCCAATAGTCGTGGGAAATCTGTCTCCCATATGTTACTGGAAGTTCCGGTAACAGCTTGTCCACAAATTTGTAGATCAAACAACATTGACACGTCTTGGAGAGTTATTGTGGCCTCTCCACACGGTAACAAAAATGTATGTCTTTCCGGTCTCCATCTTTTTGCCAAAGCTGTGACTACGGCCCAGTCCAACCTACATTTTTGAAGGAGGACGACGTTACCAAAACCACATTCTGCTAACAGTGGTTCTAACAAAGGGTTTGGTGCTTTAAATCGGCCCCCAGCACGCGGTCTAATAGTTTCCGTTGCCTACACACAACAAATTTATAATTAGTTACCGTAAAAAACAATTAACAAAAAAAAATTAGTACAAAAATATGGACGTGTAAAAAAGACACTAAAGTAAGAGTAGTATATTGTAAACAAACAAAAAGTAGTAGTAAAAGTGACACAGTAATAATAATAACCTTTCAAAAAAATATCATTCATGTAAAAAAAAAAATCATTAAAAAATAATAATAATAACAAAAATAACAAGAATAAATGAGAATAAAAGACCATTTTGATTTATAACACGCTCATGCGAATTGGCCATTAATTAGCTAGCTCAAGAGAGGACATGATTCTCCACTAATTTACCTATAATTCTATAATGTTTTAACATTTTCTGAAAAATTCATTGTGATGTAATGTGTTTGTGAATTTATCAAAAAAATATGAAAAAATTTACTATAATTTTAATTCTAACGACATAAATGAAAAATGACATAAAAATAACTTATACATTTAGTTTTTGTGACAAATGATTTTCACCAAGCCATAATGGATCCATTTTGTGAAAGAGTGGATGAGAGTATTAGGATGTATGGAAAAATGAGTAGTGTGAAGAATATGTGTGAGTGAATGAGAGAATTAAGTTGTTTAGAAAATGAAGGTGAGTGAAAGAAGTAGTAATTGAAGGTAGTAGTAAGGGTGTGAATGAGTTGTAGTGTGAAGAATATGTGTAGAGGAGTGGTATATTTATAGTGTAGGTGAGTGAGGATAGTAGTAAGTGTGTGAGTGAATGTGAGTATTAAGTTGTTTAGAAAATGAAAGTGAGTGAAAGAAGTAGTAATTGAAGGTAGTAGTAAGGGTGTGAATGAGTTGTAGTGTGAAGAATATGTGTAGAGGAGTGGTATATTTATAGTGTAGGTGAGTGAGGATAGTAGTAAGTGTGTGAGTGAATGTGAGTATTAAGTTGTTTAGAAAATGAAAGTGAGTGAAAGAAGTAGTAATTGAAGGTAGTAGTAAGGGTGTGAATGAGTTGTAGTGTGAAGAATATGTGTAGAGGAGTGGTATATTTATAGTGTAGGTGAGTGAGGATAGTAGTAAGTGTGTGAGTGAATGTGAGTATTAAGTTGTTTAGAAAATTTAGGTGAGTGAAAAAAGTAGTAATAAGTGTGTGAGTAAATGAGTAAGGTGTGTGGTGAGTAATATTAAGTTTGATGATATGTATGTATGTATACTATATTTGCATATTTATTCAACACTGAAATAAACTTTGTTAACACTTAATCATCAATTTATTTCACTTAACCACCGATTACACAATTAACTAAACATATAAATTAAAGATGTTGCATACAATTATCAGAAGCCGGTGTTTGACAGAGTTCTATAATTTCGTCGACCGATCGAACAAATTGAACATACAACTCAATCGGTCCGATAAATGTTTGAAATTTTGAAATAATTTCAAACATTTGACGTACATTATTATCACTACACAAACATTTTTCTTGATACATAACAACTCCATGTTTGTCTAGAAAAGGACTTCGATAACAAATTTCCAGAATATTTCTTCCATTCATCGTTACTTGTCGAATTTTTTCCTTCAACTCGGAAATGCTAATATCTTCACTGATACGACATAAAATTGGATTTCCGCTCGTATAATAAACACCAAATTCAGTCATTGATTTTTTCCCGTAAGAGTGAACACATGCAAGATATCCAGCTTCCATCTTTTCTTGAACAGAAGAAATAAGTTCAGCTCTGTGTAATCAACAGGTAAAGCTGATCATTTATATGGAGAAAAATGTAGTCAAAACGCATGCAAGGTAGCGCCATTTTGAATTACAACATGTATGTTGTATAGCGCCATTTTGAGTAGGTAGCGCCATTTTGAATTACAACATGTATGTTGTATAGCGCCATTTTGAGTAGGTAGCGCCATTTTGAATTACAACATGTATGTTGCAGAGCGCCATTCTTCTTTTGACTCACTGCAAAAGCCTGCAAAGCATGTAATAGCGCCATTTTGAATGGCGCGTTTGACCACCCACATAGCCAATTGGAATGGCGCCATCATAGTGTCTAGTTTTTTCACAACAGCAAGCCTTCACGTGAAATAATTCAATTGCAGCAGCAAAGCTTTCACGTGAACATTTTTTGAATTGGGTCAATTTAAAAAATTTGTTAAGTTTGAGGAAGAAAAATTTGTATATATAATCATATTTCTCTATCACTTACAAACTCAACCATATCACAAAAACACACATACATTCAAAATATCACAAAAAAACACATTGATTTATTATAATATGGCACCAAATAAAGCTGTAGTGGTGTATTATAATGGACAATGTGGTAGAAATTCTAATGGTATTTTTTTCCAAAGTGATCAAAAAAGATTCTTTAATGTTAGTACTAAGAGAAAATTTACTCCCTTAAAGAAAATAATTGAAGAAAAGTTGAATTTAGGAGACAATCAAGTGGTCTCCGAAATTACTTTTAGGCATCCGTTTGTTGATGTTCGGGGTAATTTAAGATACGAAGATATGAAAATTACAAACGACGACGAGGTTGACTATATGTTCAACTCAGACGACCTTTCTAACCTAACTCCTATCGAGTTATATGTTACGTTAGAAAGTGTTAATTTATTTAACCCACAATTTACCTCACCGCATAGTCAACCAATGGTGCCATACAATCAATCTCAACAATGGTCGTCCGGAAACACATCATTACGATGGCCTCAATGCGACCAACAACAATCTCAACAATGGCCGATTGATTTAAATGCAACAAATCCGGATGAACCTTTCCTTGAGTCACAACAACAACAATGGCAACCATGGGCCTCCTCAAATGAACCACTCGCTGAGTCACAACCGCAACAATGGCAACCATGGGCCTCCTTGAATGAACCACTCGCTGAGTCATCACAACCGCAACAATGGCAACCATGGGCCTCCTTGAATGAACCACTCGCTGAGTCATCACAACCACAACAATGGCAACCATGGCCCTCCTCAAATGAACCACCCGCTGAGTCACAACCGCAACAAATCCCTCATCGACGTCCCGACGAAGTACCAAACTTTCCAGAGCACTTTCATGAAGACACTGAGGATGAAGAAGATTATGTGGCACCAACGTCTGATAACGACGACGACGATGATGATGACAACAACGTTGGCAGAGAACCATACAATCCACCGAGCCAAATGCGAGACGTGGACAACGTTCTTATTCGCCAACCCACTGCCGTTTTACTCCTTGAAGATCAACACCTTCCCGTCAATGCAGAGTTAACACAAGGAATGGTATTTCACAATAAAAAAGATTGTGTGCAAGCAATCAAAACGTACCACATCAAACGATCAATAGATTTTACACCAAAACAATCTGATCAAGAGAGGTACGTAATTATTTGCAAACAAGCTCCACAATGTCAATTTTCCTTGAGAGCGTCGCATAGTAAGGCAACAGACCGTTGGAAAATTGTTCGCATCAGTAATACCCACACTTGCGTATCTTCTGCATTGACGCAAGATCACCAAAAACTTGACTCTAAAATGATATGTGAAAACATTCTCTCACTTGTGGAAGGTAACGTTACAATAGAGGTGAAAACTCTTGTTGCTCACATTAGAGATATGTTCAATTATACAATCTCGTATAAAAAGGCTTGGATTGCAAAAAACAAGGCAATCGTAAGAATTTATGGAGATTGGGAGGAGTCATATCAGCAGCTTCCACAATGGTTGATGGTGATGAAGAGGTGGCTTCCAGGTACAGTTGTCAAAATGGAGACAAGTCCAACAGCGTTAGATGGTCAAGTTTTCTTTGAACGTCTATTTTGGACTTTCAAACAATGCATTCAAGGATTTGCGTTTTGCAAGCCAATTGTGCAGGTCGATGGAACGTGGTTGTACGGAAAGTATAAGGGGACGTTGTTGATGGCCGTCGCCCAAGATGGAAACAACCATATTCTTCCGGTCGCTTTCGCAATTGTCGAAGGGGAAACCAAGGAAGCGTGGAACTTTTTCCTAAAAAATTTGAGGAAGTACGTCACTCCACAAGAAGGCATATGCGTCATCTCAGATAGGCATGCATCCATTAAAAGTGCTTATGAAAATCCTTTGAATGGTTGGAATAATCCTCCAACGACGCATGTCTACTGCATCCGACACATCGGCCAGAATTTTGTGAGAGAAACCAAACAGAAAAAACTTCGGCCGTTAGTTACAAATATGGGTAAATATTTCTTAATTTTTTACTATTATAATTGCCACTAATTATTTGCCTCTAATATATTATTGAAAATAATTTATTTATTTTTATTCAATTTAGGATATGCACCCAGCGAACCCTCATTCAAATACTGGCGGAACGAACTTAGGAAGGAAAGTGTGGAGGCTTTAAATTGGGTTGATAAAATCCCGAAAGAAAAATGGACGCAGGCGTACGATGGAGGTCGTCGGTGGGGTCACATGACGAGCAATCTTGTCGAGGCGATGAACGCAGTCTACAAGGAAATTCGCAGCCTACCAATCACAGCATTGGTCAAGGCAACATACTCTAAGACTGCGGCACTTTTTGGAACACGCGGAATGGATGCAATGGCTGTGTTAGCTTCTGGTCAGGTGTATTCTGTGCCATGTCAAAAAAGGATTACAGATGCAATGACTAAGGCTCAATCACATGTAGTCACTCGTCATGATAGGCAACGTTTCGCAGTGGAGGAAACTGAGGATCCCCACGAAGGCCGACCAAAGGATACATTTAAAGTACACTTGGAAGAAAAATGGTGTGACTGTGGAAAATTTCAAGCATTACATTTACCTTGTTCACATGTTATTGCTGCTTGTTTTCACGCTCATTTGGACTATCAAGTGTACATTGATGATGTGTTCAAAGTTGCCAATGTATGCCGCGTTTATGAGCATACATTCGAAGTGGTTCAAGGACAAATGTATTGGCCGACATACCAAGGCCCGAAACTTTTTCCCCGTCCCGACATGAAAAGGGTCAAGAAAGGTCGTCCAAAAAAGTCCCGCATTAGAACCGAAATGGACGAATTCGGCAAAAAAGAGCGCCTATGTGGTTTATGTAGAATGCCGGATCATAACAGAAATAATTGTCCTTATGTTGCGGGACCCTCGTCGTAACTTTTCCTTTTAATTTTATGTAATTTTTTTCCATGTTTGTTTATATAATGAATGAATGAATCCATGTTAAGTAATTTCTAATTTTTTTCTATGTTTATAATTGTCCACATTCATACAAAATAATTAAAATCACATTCATACGAAATAATTAGAATAAAATAAAGACTTACATCATTTTTAAGAAACTAAAATTCACGTACATAAACCATAAAATGAAGACTTGCGTCATTCTTAATTAACCATAGTACATAAACCATAAAATTAAAAAATAAACCACGTACAATAACAACTTAACCACTTTTCTTTAAGGTCGCGTACAAACGATGTGGTTCATTTTCGTTTTCAACAAAGGAAAACATCAATTGCACTTCCAAATCACCTTTTAATTTGTACCAATATTTTGTTGTTGTAGCTTCGATGGAGTCACTTGTGATGTCCGTGCATGAATTTAAATAAGCCATATGCTGGATTTGTATATGTTCATTGTTTTTTAACAAGAACATTTCTTCAATCTTATTCTTTAAAGCTGCAAGCGAACTCAATTTGCTAATCGGTAACTTAAAATGTTCTTGGCGGCCTTCAAATTTAACAGAAAAATTATGGCAATCATTGGACGAAGATGCCATTATTTATAAAATAAAGAGAGTGAAAGATAATAAAATGAATAAGATGAAGTTAGTTGAGTGAAAAATGAATGTGTGAAATGTGGTATTTATAGAATGAGATAGTAGAAAAAATTTAACAAATTTCAAACACAAATATTTTCTTTCTCTCCCTCCTAAAGCAGCAAGCCACGCGCGCGTCTGGAAAAAGCACAAGGACCTGCATAGCGCCATTCTGAATGGCTTGATGCATGTTTGATAGCGCCATTTCAAATGGCATGATGCAGAAAAGCAGTCAATGGCGCAGGGGACACAGAAAAAGCAGAAAAGCAGTCAATAGCGCCATTCTGAATGGCGCTATCACATGGCCATTACGCCATTTCAAATGGTGCTACCCAGTTGGTCTTCTGTCAGAGGTGCATTACGGGAAAAAAAATTGAGAGGGGGGTATTACGGGAAATAAGAGAGGGAGAGGGGTATATTTTGGGAAAAAAATCCATCAAGTACCAATATATAGAATATAAAAGAAACTGTAAGATCTAAAACAAAATCTAAGAAAAAGAATAATGATCTTGATTCCTAATTGAATAATGAATACAGAGAACAAAGTTTTAACTACTAAATATTAAAGGCCAGGTCCTCCATGGCAATCAACTGGCTCCAAAAAGTTGCTTGTTCTGACCAAACTGACCTCTTTTATTCCCCTTTTCACAATTTATTTCCTATAAATGAACCAGTATTTAAATCCGTTAAGACGGGTATGTCTAACTATCCCTCCTAGCCTGCCTAACATAGACACTCCAAATAGGAAGATTGCAAGCAGAAACTGAGTCTTCAAATTAAGGTGATGCATATAGAACCATATTTTTAAAGTGGTACACAGTGAACGATGTTCTTTGGGCTATTTGACAGAAGTAAAATCTTAAATGGAGATATATTTCCTTAGACTTGTGTGTTTGAGAGAGAATTGGTCCATGGTCTTTGTTTGGTACTTTGTTGATCAGTGCATGTTACTTTGAAGAGAGTTCACAATTATTACAAATATGGAGATTGGAGAAATCTTTAATATTGATGGATAAATTTTTATTTCTATTGTAAATTTAAAATAAGGGAATAAATAAATAGTGCAAAGGAATGACCTTTATAGTATAAATTGTACAGAAAAAAATTACTCAATAAAACAACAACCACTCAGCCCTATTCAACTATATACTAGTGTGATATTGATATTCCGGAGTTTGAGGATTTTAGAAATCACATAAGCAGCCACAGAATCATGCAATTAATTGATTGAACAAATCACATGTTATAAAATGAGCTAGTCCAAGCATATTCTAGATTTATAGAAAGTGATTACAGTGAGTAGCACTTCTTAACAAAAAGGTTTCGGCCAACTTATGCTACAAGAGAATGCATTACTTTTTGTGATGAATAATAATATGTTAATGGATCTTGACATGAAGGGAGAATGCAAATTCATTTCAAATGGTCTGCCCATTTCAAAGTATGCACTGCCAACTAGCCAAAAGGCCGCAACAAAAATTACTAAATGATGACTGATGCCCACAAACATTATAATCAGTTTTAATGCATGAAAACAATCTAACCTTGTGATCTGAAACCCCATTAATACCGTGCTGAAGACCGGAGCTCACAAAAGGAAGTATTCTCTTGAGAATATCATCATCAACCGTCACAACGGTACCCAAAACTTCAATGAAAACAGCAGTACAAAAGCCAATTACATTTTTTGAAGGTTGAAACTTTTTAGATGGAGATGCCTGCAACCAAAACCGTAGTCATCTTATTATTTAATTCTCTTACACAACCATCAAATTCACAGCTAAACACGGGTATTTTTACTCACATAGTTGCATAGAACTTCTAATACTCCCTTATCATGAAGGCATTGCTGCACTATAACCATTCTAGGTGGAGGTGCACCAGAAACTTTCACACCCTCAAGAAAACCCCATGTACCATTCCTTTACAAAAATCAATAAAAACATCAAAAAAACCATTCCAACTCCAACTAGAGTAATCTACAACACAACCAAACAATCATATCTTTCTAACCTTATATCGAGTATTTGTACTATCCGAACAAACGCATGTGTGTCATGGTACGGCAATGCACACAAAATCAAATCTTCATAGTTGTGCAAATGAATCCTGAAGCTCAAACCAAATTACATCAAAAATCACCATACCCAAAAAAATACAAATTATCCTAACTTAAACTGAATACTCACTTGTGTCTACGTACCAAATACTCGAGCGTCTTAAGTGCGGACGGAAGATTAAAATATCAGGAAAGTAATTTCAAATATGAATTAATTAAGACATCAAGTTTATCATTTTGTTCTCTCCCCGTTAACTCTCTATCCATCTCTTTACTTCTGTGACTGAACAAATCATTCTTATAATTCCTATACCGTTCATCATTGCTAATAAGAACCTCCAAACCTGTAACATAAACAAAACTTCAAATTCAATGAAATTCATTCAAGTAAGGTTATGAAAAATAGCAAAAAATTGAAAAAAGTGAAGTTATACCTTGAATAGCGATATTGAAAAGGGTTTCAATATCAATATCAGCAGCTTCTTTAGGATCGAATAAGATTGAAGGACGAGTGAATGGTCTTTTTTGAGGAGCGGAATCAACATGTGCTATGGATCTGATAGCTGCTAATTGAGAAGCTATGGAAGTTGCCATAGCTAGGGTTTTGTGATGAAACGAGAATTGAGAGGTTAGGGTTTCGTCTTCTTCTTGTTTGGTTAGGGTTAGTCTTTCTAGCCGCCAACTTTAACGACGTCGTTTCGTCTCACAAATTATTTCGACCAAAAAATATATATAGATTTTTTTTAGCAAAATTATATACTCCCTCCGTCCCAAATTATAAGGGAAAAAAGCTTTTTTTTTTGTCCCAAATTATAAGAGAAAAAATCATTTTTAAGAATGTTTTTTCCTTATTTTCATAAAATTAAATGCAAATTGCATTTAATTTCTTTTCTCTCTCATTTTTTCAATAAACAACAACCAATAAAAATTATTTTTACATCTTCCTATGCAACTTATTCCAAGGAAAACCCACAAAAACATACTTCAAATTCTCATGTTTTACTTTTTCTTAATAAGTGTGATTTTTTTATTTTCCCTTATAATTTGGGACGGAGGGAGTATATATATATATATATATGGGGCTGCTAATTTAGACCTAGTTGGGTCTAAATTAGCAAGGTGTACCTTTTCAGTTGGACCAAAATACCCATTCTTTTTAATTAATTAACCAAATTACCATCAGCGGACGCGGATCCAGTGTCGCGCGCGTACCGTAGGACCATGGTTACCGGCCGTTGATTTCCATCAGACGGCCAAGAGCTGATCTCATGAAGACTGTCTGATCAATCAGACAGCCCAGATCATCCAGATCCATCAGATTGCAGCGCGTGCACCACACTGGATTACACCCTTGAGAGAAGAATCTGCTTTTTGAAAGCAGGACACGTGGCGTGTTCTGATTGACTGCGTGATTTTTTTCCATTTAATACTTTAAACTCAATTATTTCATTGTAAATTAATTTTTTATTTTTTTATTTTTATACCAAAATTCATAATTTTTTTTGTCTACAAATAGAAACTTGGTTCATTTGATTTGTACACAGAAAAAAAACCAATTTTTCACTACCTTAATCTCATTTTTCACTGTCTTACATCAACTCACTGAAACCATTCTACAAGTAAAATGGTTTCAGAGTACAACTCTCTGAAACCATTCTACCAGCTAAATGGTTTCAGAAGCAAATAACTAAGAATCAACTCACTGAAACTATTCTACCAGCAAAATGGTTTCAGAGTACAACTCTCTGAAACCATTGTACCTGCTAAATGGTTTCAGAAGCAAACAATTAAGAAATTAATCACTGAAATCATTCTACCAGTAAAATAGTTTCAGAATACAATTATGTGCAACCATTCTACCAGTAAAATCGTTTCAGAAGCAAATAACTAAGAATCAACTCACTGAAACCATTGTACCAGCAAAATGGTTTCAGAGTACAACTCCATGAAACCATTGTACCAGCTAAATGGTTTCAAAAACAAACAATTAAGAAATTACTCACTGAAACCATTCTACCAGTAAAATGGTTTCAGAATACAACTATGTGCAACCATTCTACCAGTAAAATGGTTTCAGAAGCAAACAATAGTTTTTAATTACCGTTTTATCTCATTTAATTAACTAAAAATAGTTTCAGGTCTCCAAAAATTTCATAAAATATACCAAAAGTTCCAGAATATTATCTAATATTTTATTAGAAACAAATAAAAAAAAAATTGATTTCAGAGTACAACTCTGTAAAATCATTATTATTGTTACATGGTTTAATCAGCGAGATTTGTGAAAATAATTTCATGACTTGAACTATTGAGAGTGAGGTACACAAGAGGGTTTTAAATAATTCATAATACTCTACATAAAATTTTGGAAATTTTTTACGGAATTATAATATTTTTAATTATCATTTTATCTCATTTAATTAACTAAAAATAGTTTCAGGTCTCCAAAAATTTCATAAAATATACCAAAATTTTCAAAATATTATCTACTATTTTATTAAAAAAAAAGGACTGTCTAAGACGTCGCACGCGCCCCACGCACCGCAACTGCGACTGGCCGTGGCGACGCGCACTGTTCTTCTTCTTCTCTACCCGTTTTTCTGCAAACCGGGTCGCGCGACCCGGTTTTTTGACCCGGTTCGATCTCCCTCAATACTCAACGAAACCATACGTTCCTTATATGGATTTTGATCGTTTTTCAATTTTAAAAAGATTTCCGGTATTAGTTTTCAAAATCGGCGTTCGATTCGCACGTAAAATGAGGTCGAAATTTGAAGAAATTTAAAAAATGGTAAGGTTGTTGTTGTTGAATGGGGGGCGCGGGAAGACATGGGGGGCGCGCGTCTGATGATGAAAATTACATATATGTCCCTGTTACTCTATTGTTTCAAAAAAAAAAAAAATGAGTATTTTTGTCTAATTCAAAAGGTGCACCTTGCTAATTTAGACCACACTGGGGTCTAAATTAGCA